>NW_010208883.1:0-11525 GCF_000695765.1 Mesitornis unicolor | reverse complement strand
CCCTTCCAACTCCTCACATTCTGTGATTCTGTGATCACATTTGTGTTTCTCTCCTCTGAAGAAAAATACTTTAAGTTTATAACGTAATTCTCCTCTCTTCATGGATGTGACTGCTTGGCATTACCATTATAGTGCTTATTTATCATTGGTAAACCCTTACCCCATTCTATTAACCTTATTTTTTGGCAACTGTATATACTGCATTTTGTAGCATTAAACCTACATTAATCTGCTCGGTGGGGAAGGCTCCAATTCCCATTTTGGCCTTCACCACCCCGTACACATCTCCGACGTGCTGCGGAGGAACACCAAGCCCGGTGCATACGCCACCCACAGTGCAGTTGGATGAAGTCACGAAGGGATACGTGCCTGTCGGAAAAACACAACAGCACGATAAAAAAGAGTGAGTGATAACAAAGAGATGAAAGGAGATCTTCTCCTGTGCGTTTGGCTTTGAAACTGAAATGGCAGCCAAAGAGCAGAGCGAGGATTTCTTACTACATGTCCCCATTTTGCTTTTAAGAGAACAAATTAAGCTGTCCTTCCCCAGATTGCTTCCCCCTATAGTGAGTAACACGTATTTAGAATGCTAAAGCTCCACAGAAATCCCCCAGAATGAAGGATTTTCTTTCCACTCAAATAACTGACTTATCCTGGCAATTTGTAGAAGCACATTATTAGTGAGAAGTTCACACAGACAAGTAAAAAAATACACCCCTTTCTTATATTTAAGGAGGTATCAGGTATGTAGGATCTGTTCCAATGCATAAGCTCTCCTGCATTCATCCTTTGCTGCTTTCCCTGAGGACTGCCCACAAGGGAGAAACCTAGAAGCACCTCCATACTACTTCCATTAGGCACTGGATCCACTGTGGGATGCTGCTGCTGTGCAAAGCTTTTCTCACTGCCCCGTGTATCACAGAAAGTATTTCTGTGACGTCCGCAGAGAGCCCGGCGTAAAGGTCAGTCTGACATTCCCAGTGCTCTACACAAGCACCTCTGAGCGTCTGCAGCAGATTTTCTAAGCCTTAAGAGGTTACTCACAACCTCTACACCATGACTGCGGGTTGGAGAACCTCTCCAGTTCTTCATTTCATCTTCATGGAAACCAAAGTGTTTTAATTGCACTTTTGGTAAGAGAGCAGAGATCAACTGAAGAAGCTGGACTTACAGGTTATCTGCTCCAGTTTAATCCTCCCTCACTGCAATTACCTCGGCAGCACTGCCATGGGTGCCCACACATTGGGGAGTAATAAAGACAAGAACATCCAGAGTGAAATGTCAACTCCACTGGAATAAGCTTCAGTAAAAGTCAGTATCTAAACTCTAAGCACTTAATCCTGTTAACGACACCACCTCTGGCTTCCCGTGCTTTACTTTTGGGAGATCTGTTCCTATTAAAAGGAAAAACTATTTTATTTCCTTATTCTCCTGCTGTTTGTAAAGCTGATACAAACACAAATCAAAAGAAAATTAATCAAAAGAACAGTGATTTTTTTTAGGAGTTCAATTGAGTTTAGAATTTAACTTACCAAAGTCAATATCAAGTAACGCTGCATTGGCTCCTTCAACAAGAATCTTCTTTGGGGAGCCGTGAAGAGCTTCATACATAAAATATATCCCATCTCGAACCATAGGTCTTATTTTTTCAGCATAACCCTGCAAATGTGAGTAGAAATGTCAGCTTCCCCAGACAACGGGTGGCAGCAAGGAACACTGTGTTCACTTCTGAAACACGAAACAAACAGATAGCCCTGACACCAGCTTCAATAATTGTTGTTTTACCTGCAAAATACAACCACCAGCTTATATTCTATTGAAAACTAATCAATATATGCGGAACCACTCGCATAAGATGATTTGTTATGGCTTTATAATGCTATATGGCATTTTAATTTCTCTGTTCGCAGGCACATTGCACAACTACCTCATTTGGCTGATACGGGCTCGATACAGCACTTCTATAGTCTACAGACACAGAGTGGGGCTTAGAAATACTGCAAGCTCCAAAAGAAAAAGAAAAATCACCACTCACGAACATTAAAAAAATATCTGTAGAGACAGAGTGTCACTTCTGAACAAGCACCAGATAAAACTCGGGAAAGGTAAGAGATTTTTTTAGCACCCTCTTTTCTTACATATTCATGAAAGGAGACGTTTTACCAGTGGCTCCTCTTTATTTATTTATAAAAAGACATTTTTTCTTGTAATACCAGGATCTTGAAACACAGCTTCCATTTAAACAGCTCCTCGGTAAGCACAGAAGTCTCTCAGATGGCCCAGAGCACGGCTAAAGACTGCAAGTGCCACCCTGCATTCTCTTGGCTGCTTTAATATTATAGAAAAATTAAATCATCCACATAATTTATGTTAATGCCCACAATAAGAGAACACTCTATTACAAGCATAGCTAATGCTTATTAAAAGGTTTTCTAATAACGAGGACATGCTTTTTTTTTTCATTTAAATTAATTAGTTTATTAAGTAATAGTTCTGGTACAATTTATTTTTACCTTTTTTTAATTAAAATAAACAGTACAGCTTTCCTCTCTACTTTCCCTGAAACGGAACCAATATTACAAGTGTTAAATCCTTACCTTTAGCTTTTTCAATTGTCCTTCTACATCTATTTCCAATGTGGGAAACATTGACTTGTACTGTTGGGCCAGATTTTTAAATCTGTAAAATATTGAAATAATTTCTATAAAGAACAATCTTTGAGTCACTGTGCGTAGAACCTTTGGCAAGAACTCCGTTTATATTATACACAATATACACTGAGAGCTATAAGGAGAAAATACCCAGAACTCCAATACTTCAACCAGGGCATTTCCCACTGTACAAAATCATATTTGAAACGATGAGAAACTCTGTGAAGTACAGGAAATACACACACAAATTCTTTCCAGTTTTCTTTTCCTCCTAGACAATCTATATACAAAATTCAGACACGTATTTAAAAACACCTCCCTAAAAGCAAATCTGACAGACAAAATGTATCACACTTTAACAGAATATTTAGAAATGAAAACAGTTGGTACCTGGAAGAAAATTCATCAAAGTCAGAAAGGAGGTCACAGATTCGAAGGCCTGTTCGTGCAGCTTTGGAAGAATACGTTGGTCCAATGCCCTTCTTTGTTGTGCCAATGCTAATTAAAAAGAAACCCCCCCCAAACACATATAAATATATGCAAAAATATGCTTTATGCTACATAAATTTGTTAGATATACCATATACTGGGCAGAAGAGCTGAGACAATAAAAGAAACACCTGAAGTTCTATAATAATAAATACATAACATGTTCATACTTCAGTGGATTTGCATAAATATTGCTAATACTCATGGCATGAAATAAAGCATTAAGCCTTGAGTCTGGCTGAGACAAGCTTACTCAAAACTATGTTTGTATGGACATACATTATGCAGTAATATTGGTTACTATACTGTCCTGTGGAACTATTGCAGTCCTTACCACGAGCAATAGGAAACAGGTTTCACGTTCCCATTGTCACAGCTGCAGCACTGCCTTTAGCTGTAAACAACCACCAGTTGTGTGAGTGATCAAACCTGGCTTTTATTCACCCCATCTCTGTCCCTATGAACTACTGCTGCAGCCTTTACCTTGGCAAGGATAAATATGAAACTGCCTCCCTACCTGCATGCCTGGTTTTGTGTGCATTTCTGAAATACGGTCATTTTGAGATCTCTATTCGTACGTTAAGTTTGACTGAAATTGCCCAACGAGATAAAAAACCAATAGACTAACAGAGGAAAACACAGTGTGCTCACATAAACCTTTCTTCTTTCAGAAACCAGAATAACGAAGTATGAAAAGTTACATACCATGCTAAAGAGTAAGATTAAATTTAAAATAGAAACTAGTATGTCCATAAAGTGTAAGTCAATTGACAACTAGTGTGTATGGAACCTAGTCACGCCAACAATTCAGACCTGATTCAAAAGAGCATCGCTAGCTTGACATCAAATTGGATGGGAAGCATCATTTTAATGGCAATGAGCTTTGAGGATTTGCTAGGAATTTCAGAACGTTTCCGTATGCTGCAGAGAACTGGGAAATGGCAACACGTAAGAATTCATCCCTTGCCTTTTCAGTAACACCTCAGAATTTGTTCACTAACATAAGCGGGAGCAGAACAGAGTGACAGAATTAGTAACATCAGCAAGGCTCTTTAGAGATCACCGCATTGCTGATCTCCAAAATTACATCAATTTTTTCAAATAGGCATAATTGTTAATGAAATGAAGGTACTGAAAATATTTACTTTTTGCCTTCTTGTGCTTGACGTTGCACTTCCTGGAGCCCATCTACTGCCTGGTGAAAGTCAAAGACTGCAATGGAAAATCAAACGGACATAGTGGGAGACCAAAGAAGAAACACACTCTTCTTTAAATCAGACATCTATCGTTTCAAGACACAGCGCCTCTGTCATCTTTGATAGCGCACAGGCTTCCTCGTGCGAAAACAGAGCGCGTATTCCTTAAACAATGCGAGAAAATGTAAACCAGCACTCTTCAGCGGGTCCAAACTCCATCGCATTTCAGATACACAACATACAAAGAAGCCTCATTAGCTCAAAACCACGACTGCTCGCTCTGTGGAGTAATAATGGCATTTAGCACCACAAGGTGAGCATTCACTTGTGAGATCTTTCCCCCTTCAATCACCACTTACCTATATGTGCTCTATCTGATATAATCAGTCTTTTCTCCCAATCTTTTAAACCTGTCAGAAGATATAAAGAAAAGCAGGGTTTCAGCTGTGCTGATTGGTCAGTCAGACTTTGAGATTTAATTTTAGTCTGTCTTTGTCTTTCTTCTAGTTTACACAACTTCTTGTTAAGAAGACTGTAAAGAAAATGGATAAAACATAAGTGAATATCAGTATCAAATATCAGCAACTACTTCATTAACAAACCTTTCTTGTCTTTTACTTTTGCAGTTTTCTCGTCTTGGTATACACAAAGATACTCACTTCTCAATGCCAGAATGCTGTGGCCTGCATGCAATTCTTATTTTAAGGAAAGATTCTTGTCTAACTCAGTATATGATAAATCACAAACTCAACGTGTGCCTCAGAAAATAGAGAAATTATACGTAGAGAGCCATAAAACAATGTGAGATGTAAGGGGCCTTAGAAGGTCACCTGGTCCAAAGCCTCACTTAAAGCACAACCAAATCAGCTTAAAATTGGGCACAGAAACTGGGTTCAATCATCTCAGTTTGAGGTCAAAGGGAGCTCTGCCACACCCTTTAGGATATTTTCTGTCTAACGTGGTACCAAATGCCATAAAACTCCCTGGAAACACATGAAAAGATTGCTTTACAAAATCAGTCTGAAGACACCAACATAATTCAACATTTTAAATACCATTTTTCCTCGTCATTTAAAATCCAGAACGCTATCGCACTGAATATTTACGGTCAGTAACAAAGGCTTAAAAAACCCCTCAGCCTGGCTGCCATATAAAGGAAGGTGAAAAATTACTCGATACCAACCTTTCTTTTCATTCTTTTCAGCTTCTTCAAACAGGCCTGGTAAATGTATAACCACTCCATTACCTACAGGAACATAAATGATTTATTTTAAAGCAAGAAATAAAACACCCATTCGTAGGACGTAAGGCACGTAAACACTCGCCGTCTGAATATTTAAGAAGCAAGACGAAGTTTCTCACATTTCTCACAAAGCAATCTTGAGAATTTTTTGACAAGCCCTCATTCTGGGTAAGCAGCGACAAGCCTGCTAAAACCAGAAACAACAGAGCTTGCTTGTTTGGGATGTGAATGCCGGGCCCGCTCCAAAGCCAGCTGAGGTAAGCGGATTCTTGGCTTTGTTCGTGGTGGACTTTGCACCGCGACTTCAGCCTCAATTGTTCACTTGTGAAAGCTCAAAGAAACCCGTGGCCTTACAACACAGGCAGGTCTGTGTGACAGTATTTTAATTTTCTTCAATATTCACATATTTGTTTTAAACTCAGCTCCGACTGATGCTGGAATACATCAGCAATGCCTTCTCCCTGCTTTTGAGCTACCACACAGAATGCACAAGCAACGCAGAGCATTACTGAGGAGACGTGGAGGGTGAGTGATGCAGTGGGCTGGAAAGAGCTGCTGCTTCCTTCTTGGGAACCTGCAAGAGTCTGCCTCAGCCTAAATTTAGGATGACTTAAGTTATATTCTTTATTAACTGACAAAGGAGTAAAGTGGAAAGCAAGACAATACACTATATGGAGCAGAGAGAAAAAAATATGTCTCATGTATTTCAATCATCCACTCAAAATTATCAAAAGGAACGAAACTGCAGCTGCAGTTCTGTGACTCACTAAAACTGATGTTCATTTCTTCCACAGCCTGAATACGTGGTTTTTTTTCTGTCAGAAAGAATCATGATTTTGCACAAGTTCATATTTGCTTACAACATTAATATGAGCTTAATGTCCGGTGACCTTGCAAGCAGAGCCCCGTATCTTGGGGCCTGTTTCTGGAAAGTCAGTAAAGAGACACCAGAGATAAATGGTATTCTTTATTTAGCCTAAGTGCTGGGTTTTGTGTGCTCGAAGTATAGCAACTATATTTCTGAAAGAATAAAAGGAGTGTGCAAGCAGAGGGTGGGACCCAAACTTGCACCAGAAAGTATAAGAAAGAGTAACATGATGGAAAGAGAGGGTTCATTTCTACTTTGTTTTCTAGTAACACACACTAAGCTGATACTGAACATAGAATAACTCTTCATGTTAAAACAGCAGTGAAATAAAAGTCAAACAGCTGAACCTAAAGGAAATCTGACTGACAGGCCCCTATACATTTTTTTTATTTGCTACTAAAAACTATGGTTGCAGCCACCCACCACGTAGCAGTATTTTATAAGTCCCAAAGTTGCCTTACCAATAAAAGAAATTGCCTTTGGATTAATGATGCCGCTAGGAAACAGGTGAAAATCATATTCCTTCCCATCGACAACCACAGTATGGCCTGCGTTATTCCCACCCTGCAAAAAAAAGGAACACCAGATTAATGGCCTTATTCCACTGTCCTAAAGTCCCAGCAAATGATGTGACAAGATCACCTTCTCTTATTTATACATTCATGTCTTAGGTCACTGCCTTCTCCACCGACAGTTTCTGGAGATGCTGTAGTACTGTAAAAAGGGCTCAGAAGGACAATTCAGGGGCTGGAGGATTTCAGCAGCACCGTGTAGAATTAGGAAGCAACGTAGGCCTACGACACCCAATATTTCCCTTTGAACGGAAGCCATGCCTGCCCATCCACAAACCGCTGCTGCTTCTCCAGCTGTCCAGGATGGAAGGTCTAGATAAATTTGGGGAAATACGCAGTCTTTGCAGCTCCACAGAATCTCCCTGCCAAGGGACGATCTTCCCAGTTAACACCATCACCGCACCTTTATGGAGTTGGCTGCAATTCACACCACACATCATCATCTATGAGGTCAGGAACCAGACTGAGAATGGGAGCTGGTATTTTCCCAATAAACTTATTTTTCCCTAAAGACTTCAAAAGAGGATGATGAAAAAAAAACCCCACAAACCGGGGAAGAAGCGAGTAAATCAAAGTCACGAGTCGATCTGAACTGAAACAGCAAAGAGTTTTGAAAACTAAAGGTCCGTTTTCTCTACGGACTTAATGCTTGTTGCTGTTCTGTCATGATGTGACTTTTTCTCCTGCTGATAAGGCTGGGCAAGCTGACTGCTTGTCTGGCCCCACATGTTCCAAAATGATAACGAATCTTCGTGGATTTGATACGAGGTCTGATTGATGTGGAAGTGTCTGGAATGAGGGCATTTACTGAAAGGAGAACTGAGACCATCACTGGCAATTTGCAAATAATGACGAGTGGAGCAGTTATAGAAAAACTCTGAGAAAGAACAGGCATCTACAAAAATTAATAATTTAACACGCGTTCTTACACAGTTTCATTTCCTCTTCATCTTCTCATTTATTTGCATGTAATATACAGGGAAAAGGTAACTGATATTCCTTTAAAAATGTGGATATAAGCTGAAACATAACATTAGAAAATAAAAGCTACGGGTTATAAAAAAAGTAAATCAAGACGTTTTAAAGCACTGGGATGGAGGAAAACACTAAGAAACGTGCCTTTACATATAGCAAAAGTCATTCTCATGTTTTGGAAGCAGTGAAGTTTAAACAGACAACCTGCTAAGGGAGAGCTGAGCAGGAGCTGTAACAGAAAAACTGGTGCACGCACAAATTTCACTGGATTTAGAAACCACTGGATAGCTCATCCTTGGGCTGGGAAGGGCTGCCAAGTGTCCTGGTAGTGCAAAGTTACAAAAAAAGATGCAGACAGGTTGGAAGGGTCCAGAGAAGGGCCACGAGGATGCTCAGAGTACTGGAAGAGCTGCTGTATGAAGAAAGGCTGAGAAAATTTGAGCCTTGGGAAGAGAAGGCTTAGGGGGGACCTTATCACCATGTACCAGTACATAAAGGGTGGCTACCAAGAAGATGGAGACTCCCTTTTCACAAGGAAAAGACGAGGGGTCATGGACACAAGTTGTGTCTGGAGAGATTCCGACTGGACTCCAGAAGAAATTGTTTCACCATGAGATCAATCAGACTTTGGAACAACCTCCCAGGGGAAGTGGTGAATTCCCCTCCACTGGTCAGTTTGAAGAGTCAGCTTGACAGGTGCTGACTCAACTCATTTAACCTGCACTTTTACCTCGAGAGGTTGGACTGGATGGACCTTGTGGTCCCTTCCAACCCGGTACTCTATGATCCTATGATTCTATGATATAACTTGTCCAGGGAATCCTGAATAAAGCAGCACCATCGTGGGTACTCAGCTTGCCTCCCAGACAGAATCCACCAGTTGTAGGAACCTGGATCATGTCGAAGGTACTGAACTATCTACCCAGCAGGCTCATAAATCACACAGGAGACTCCTTCACATGGTATTTCAGAGGGCTGAGACTGGATGGATTACTCTGTTTGAAACCCTTGCTGATTTTATTATAGCACTATCAGGCCTGAGAAAGAGACTAGCGACTTCTTCCAAGACAACCAGCATTCCTCTTCTGCTCGCCTATAGACCACAGCAACATGGAAACTTTAAAAGAATGAACTCCATCTGGTTTAACGCTGATTTAATCTCTACTACAAACAGTAACTTTCTCATTTCTTGAGAAAACGGGGAAACAGGATCCTTCAAGAGTGTTTGCGTCACCGATACCATAGTTAACATTCTGCTTTTGTTAATCCATATGAGTACGAGCAAGTGAAATCAGGCTTGAGGACCCATAATCTGAATTAGCAGTACTCCTAAATTGTAGTCAGAAGTGGGGTTTTGTATTACAGAATTTTACAAGGTGGGCCATACCAACATGACAATGTTTATGAAAGACAGTTTATGCTCTTGGAAAGTCTCCTGAATACCCTGTTTGGATCCCCCCCAAAATGCTGTATCTTTCTTTAGCAAATGCTTAAAAAGGGACATTCATTTCAACTCCTTAATCAATCTGCTGTGAAAGCTGGCACACATAAAGATGCTGAAGCACAAAAACATCAGCAGATACGATACAGCTTTTAATTGCCAAGATTTCTGAATCCACTTCAGTCCCTCTGGACAGATGATACAAACCAGGAACCCAGTGACAGACCTTACAAGACAGCACTTCTCTGATCTAAAGCTGTCGACAGCTGTGGAACTGTTTTTGTTGGTCTGACCATGAGCACTTCCTACACACGTGTCTTCTGAGTATATTTTTACACTTTAATTAATTACATTTTTAGAAATATAATTAAAGCGGCAGCAGAGCACTGAATTGCCCAACAGACATGATCACATTTGCAAAACACACAGCTGGTCTGATGAGATACTTTCTATTTATTACCTGGTCATGTCAGTGACTTCTCATGTTCAGTTTTATAGATACTCTAAACAGCATATTGGCAGCCGAATAGCTCAGATATTAAAGATAGCTACTAATTTTCTAATTTTACTTGAGTTCTAGAGTCAATAGAGGGTGTATATGAGCCACTTCTTTTGCTAATGAAGGGAAACCTGAAAGCCTGTATGGGCTTAACGTGAAGATTACACAATTGAAGGTGCAGAGAACCACCTGGCCCGCTGCAGCTGTGTACGCTCCCTTCTTTCCCTCCAATGGGATGTCATTACAGTGGTGTCAGCACTAATGCACCTAGTGACAATATTCTCCGAAACCTCACCATACTTCCACTTGGACCAAGAAATGTCTGGTTTCTCTGCTCGGCCCTTGCTTCAAATGCAGCTCTGCATAACGAGCTCCCGTTTAAAATCCAGACCCGGGACACAGAATCTGGGAAGCCTGGGCATTCCCATTGAACTGGCACGGGAAGCTCTGTTCCCAAGAAGGAACCAGCGGGGAGCTGCTGAAGCTCCAAAAGGCTCAAGGTGCAACTGCGATGCCAGCAGTGTCTTGAACATCAGCATCCACTTCAACCTGAAACCTTCCTCATTGCTTCTGCAGTGATGTTCAGCAGCACTCGTGTCCCTTCTGCTAAGTCACCCCAATCTCTGGTGACTCTATTAAAATTGCACCAAATGTAGGAACTTACCAGGTGCAGGTGACTGGAGCTATCGATTACAGTCAGCTGCGGCAATGAAGTGGGACTTGAGAACAGAAAGTATTAAGCGTGCCAAAGAAAACATGAGAGACCTCTTACTGTAGTAATAAAAAGCCCTAAATACCATTTGGGAAGCTCAGCTCCAGAGAGCACACAAAAGTCCTTCCTTTGAGGCACCACGATGCTCTTCCTATCAGCTATATTAAAGTTTCAGAGCAGATAAATGCTTGTTTTAAACAGCATTTGGTAGGTGTTAGAGTTCTTCACATTTATATCAGATACCTAAGAAAAAATAACTTTCATTGAAGCCATTCATAGCCTGCAGTGGAAAATTAGCATTCAGCCTTTTCAGAGTACCTGCATTGCTTAATAAATCAGGTTTTATTAACTTTGAAAGCACTAGAAGTTGAGGCTCTATTAACAGCATTAAATATGTATAATTTCAATATATTTTGCCTAAGGAATGCTCTATGCTACACCGCCTCTCTCCTAAAATCCAGCAGACCAGCAGCAATGCGGTTTAGAAAGCAACCTCAGCTGTCTCGTAAAACACCGCACTAGAAGTTGAGGCTCTATTAACAGCATTAAATATGTATAATTTCAATATATTTTGCCTAAGGAATGCTCTATGCTACACCGCCTCTCTCCTAAAATCCAGCAGACCAGCAGCAATGTGGTTTAAATTCAACAACCTAAAATGCCTATGAGGTTTGGTTTTTTTTGTGTTTTATTTTTTAAAGAATGTTTAAGTTGGGCTCAGATAAAAATTGGATTTTTTTTCTTCTTGGAAGTTTTTTAATCTATATTCTCAAACTTGTAATACCCAAAGTGTAAAGTTACATGTTGATCCAGTACCAGTAGGAGCGAAAGGAACCTCAGCTGTCTCATAAAACACCCAAATGTGTTTTTTCCAGGTCA
>NW_010208882.1:0-3822 GCF_000695765.1 Mesitornis unicolor | reverse complement strand
CTCAGTGCTTAAACCCAGCTGCTTCAACCCTTGATTCATGGACAGCATCATCTGCTGCCAGCTGTGCTGGAGATGGGAAGCACATGGGAGCAGCTACACAGAGCAGCTACACAGAGCAGCTACACACAGCTGCTGCCCTGCGAGGGAATTGCTCGGTAATTCTTTTTTTAGTAAAAGCTTCATCAGATAAAGTGTACGTCCTTCAGCAGAGTGGTTGCTAAACATTCAAACCTCTGATCCCGTGCAGCTTTAGGACGTCTGTATTTGGTATAAGCAGCACTGCTTGGAGGATGAACTCAGTTCACTGTTAAATTAAGTGTATCCTCAGATGTTTTCTTGAAACAGAAACCTACAGCGTTGTTCCTGTTGTGTCCCTACTTGTGTTCTGGTTCAGTTCATAGCCAGGAACTCCTCTCCTGGTTCTCATAAGTCAAATAACCCTGTAGATTGCCTTCAGCAATTTCTTTTGAGTCACACTTCCACAAAAAAAGGAGTTTATTTAAGGCAGTCATAAAGAGGAATAAGGAATGTGGTGTTCCCAGAACCTGGGACTGCAAATACTCCTCGCTGCCTGCCCCTGTGCACGAACGCAGGAGCAGCCCCTGTGCTTCGCCCCGAGGTCTTGCTGGGTGTCCCCGTGTTGTGACCAGAGCCCCCAGCTCACCCAGATGTGCTTCTCTATCAGGGGATCTGTGAGACACCAAGGGTTATCCCACACTGCTGAAAGATTTTACTCCTCTAACACAAACAAGGCTTAATACTCATTATTTGAGATTATGCATGATACCCAGATATCTTGAAGACCACGCTTTTACAGAAGGTCTTTGCTGTAGGGATGAAAGCAGCGGGAGCAAAGGCAGTTTGTCACCTGTGGAAGGGGAAAGGACAACCCCTGAACCGAAAGCAACTGATCCCGTGCAGCCCTGTCACTCATCTGCAGGGACTGAGCTCTCCCAAATCTGCCCCCGCACCCTCAGCACGGTGGAAATTTCGCCAGCTCATCCTCACGCCACGAGAAGAGGCAGGATCACAGGATCCCCCCACGTTGTGACAGACGCAGTAAATACCCCGTGAGTACAATGGTTGTATCGCAGGGCAGGGAATCGCTGCCAACCAAGAGTGCTGAGTCACAGCAAGGGTGTTCCTGCGTGGCACCACGTCAGGGCATCACGCGCGGTACTGGGTGAAAGATGAACTTTTGGGTCTGATCTTGCCGCTTCGGAGTCATGAAACGGGGACCGCACGCTCCTATTCTTATCTTCAGAGTTTCCCGACTAAAGAGTCCTTGTATTAAGTTCTGGGAAGATGAAGTCCAATAAATCGCCTCCCGAGCTCCAGTATCGCAGAAGGAAGTGGTAGAGGGAACAGAAACCGGCATCGGGGAGGCTGTGTGATCAGGCTGGGGCCACACCAGCACCTTGGAGCGTGTCCCCGAGCCCATGTGAACTCTCCAAACCTTCACCTCCTCCCTTACGCTTCATAGTAAAAACGCCCTTAAATCCCCACGCCCGGGACCAGGCAGCGACACCCAGACCACCCAGCGCACGTCCTGCTGAGCTCATCTCGCTGCGGTCACTGGAAGTTGTCATTCCCTGCACTTCCATAGAAAAATGATCAAGTTTCCACTCCCCGATGTGACAGCTAAGTCCCGGCACAGCTGGAGCCCTGCCATGGTCAGAACAGCTGGAAAAGCCCCAAAACCAGTATGGGAGGCTGCCGGCACTGGTGCATCAGATGCCTGATGCTTTTCCCAGTGATAAGGGGCACCACATGCCCCAACCAGAGCCTTGAGTCCCCCCCCACACACGTATGGCTCTGCTTTCCAATACAGCTTACTCATTTCGGCACCGCCTGCTGCTCAGCCCTCTCCCTAAACATTGTGTAAGATGGAAAATGCCATTGGTCTGAAAGGGTAAGCAAACAGTTGCTTTGGGAAGATTCCTATGCTACGCTGACACGGATAATAATACATAGAGTGCTTGTGGTTCTAAATAGCGAGGGTGTTGTGTAAGGACGTTATCGCTGCAGTCCTTTCAAGCTTCCTGACCGTGTTTCCCAGAAAACTGATGCAAGCTCAAGGGCATCGGGAGGTTTCCAACAGCGTCGGCTTTTACTCGAGCTCAGAACAGCCAGTGCCCGGACCTGAGCATCACGGGCCGAGTACCTGGGGAGCAACCAAACAGTGGCTGAGCAAACAGAAAAAGGCGTTTCGGGTGGACACGTTCCTGGAAGTGACATTTTAAGCCTCCGAGGGCAAAAGCAAGCTGTTCTGTAAAGGACAACTGTCCTCCAAACGCTTGCTTGGAAGCAAAACTGACACTGTTGTGCGCTGTGACCGCCACAAGAAAACGAATCCAAGGTTTTGTTAATAAATTGGATGTCACATCAGTGTTTCTTTAGCTCCATTTTTAACCTACAGTGCTGCCTGAACAAGGCTGCCGGGTGTTAAATACTCTTAAATAGCTAAATCTGCTTGGGGGGATCATGGGTGCAAGGTCCTGTCACCTTTTCTTGCCTTAATTCTCACTCAGCTCTGAAACAGGGATCCTTGTAGGGTCATTGGGCTGCCAACACGTTTGAGTTGCTTGGCTAGGAATAATAACGCCAAACCAAACCGTTTCCTTTCCATGAATCTCCTTCATTAAGGTTTTTGCATTTTCATCAAAAATAATCAGTCAGATGCTGGTTTTGGTCAACTGGAGGCAAAAATTCACACTTCAATAAATGAAATAAGAGGAAAAGTGGTTGGGAGGCAGAGATTCACCCAGGGGGCGGATCAAAGGCTATGAACCATGCTCAGCTCTTGGTCCATCTCACCTGGAGCACCGAACCAACCCGTCCCATCGCGGGGCCAGATGGTCCTTGCTTCCTGGTTCCCCGGTGTCCAGCAAGCCAGGATGGGACCGGTCACATCTTGCATTTGCTCCTTGAGACATCCCGATCTCAGGAAGCTCCTTGAAACCAGAAGGAAACAGGAATGGTAAATTGAGGAGGAAAGAAGCAACGGGCGCTGTGGGAGCAGAGCTGCCCCGGACAGAGCACCCCAGTCCAGCCAGGATGATGGAGCAGCTCAATGCACCTCAGCAACCGTTTTCTGTAAAAACAAGGATGCTTCTCCTCCTGATTTTGAGACTTCACCCCCTGAAAGCCATGGGGGGCTCAGAAACAAATGTGCACAGAGCCATCCTGCAGCAGAGGACTGGAAAATAACAGTGGGGTGAGCAAAAACCGGTGCTCACAGCAGGGGCTGTGGCAATGGCTTTGTCCTGAGCATCGCGGCACCACTTCCTCTGCCCAAGCCTGGGGGTCACAGTCTCTGGCACCCCAGTTTGGGTACACCTGGTTGGTTTGCCCTGCATCCTTCAGGCTTCCTCAGTCTCCGTGGCACGGAGGAGCTCGGTCCCATCACTGGGTCACCGCAGGTCCCACACGTACGGCAGCGAGGGATGAGTCTCGGCAGGGAAAGCCTGGGGATGGCAGCCAGGAGAAGGAAGGAAAAGGATGCACGCTTCCAAAGAACATAAAATCGGTGCCTCTTTGGAATAGCAAGGGGCGAATCCAAACAAGTTGGGTGTGTGTTAGCGCTCCCCAAGTCCTCTCCCACGGTGTCTGGAGGGCTCAGCCCACTGCCAACCATCGAGCACCACGGGAGGGCAGGAAGCGAAGAACTGCCTGTAGGGGAATGAAAATGCAGGGAGCTGCAGGCAGAAAAGTGAGATTACCTGCCCTGTGCATGGGTGGTGACGCCGGGGTTGAGGGCGGCTGGCGGCTGGTAGGGTTACCAGCCCGCACTGGTCTCGTCCCTGCCGCACACCTCGAAAA
>NW_010208881.1:531-1278 GCF_000695765.1 Mesitornis unicolor | reverse complement strand
TATTAGGCCACCATTGGATTATTTTGTAGTAAAACCTAACCCAGACAGCAAGAACCAGCATCGCAGGGCCCTCCTGGCCCGCACCACATCTTGCACAGGGCTCTGGCAGGGGGCTGGACCCTGCTGCCCCCCGGGATGCCACTTTGATGGGGAGCGTGGCACAGGAGCCAGGTCTCTGCACCCATCCAGGGTCAGGTACATCCAGAACTGGTGTCAGATCATTTCTGGACAAGCGTGGTGGTGCAGCGGACACAGGGTTTGTGTGTGGCAGTCGTTCAACACTGCTGGTGCCCGCAGCTATGACGTGGAGCAGCTGCGTACAAACCAGTGCTGCAGATACCTTCGGCTTAGGGTAAATCCCAAACCACGCTGAGAATCGCTTGAGGAAGTGCATCTGTCTGGGCTAGAAATAAGGCAGGGGCCATCTAAATATCTGACAAGACAAGTGGTCAAATCCCAGTGCCTCTGCCTGCCCCTTTGGGGTGAGCACCAGGAGCCTCCTTGGTTTAAAGCCCTACATTAGGAGTTGGTGGAGAATTAAAACCCTGCAAAGTTTAGGAGTCGGTGGAGAATCAGTTTAACCTTTGTCTTGTGTTTCCGTGGAATTAAGCTCCTTATTTTCCCTTATCAACCAGTGTCTCCCGATCTGTCTGCAGTCCTTCAGAATGCACCAGGACATATCAATGTGCCAAGATGTTTCGGCTCCAATTTCTAACTTGGCTCCAGTTACAGAGAAAACACGGCCTT
>NW_010208881.1:0-500 GCF_000695765.1 Mesitornis unicolor | reverse complement strand
TGGCCTCCTTGTAACAAAAACATTGAATTCTCATACAAACCAGCCGCTGTGCAGCTTCCAAAAGCCTTCGGACTCGCAGTGTTTGAAGGGGAGCAGCAGGAGGGATGCTCCTCCTCTGGGTTCTCTTTGCTCCCAAGGACTCGAGTACTTTAGGTCAGGCTTTGGATGAAGAACGGGGTTAGGGACAAGATGTTTTTATAGGCACAGCACACAAAGGTCCCTGCACTTTGGATGGAGCCCCAGGAAGCTCCAGGTGATGCCCATCACCTGCACTTGTCCTCCTTGTAATGGGATGCAGGGAGAGACCACGGGACCTTGACTTTGTGCCGTGCTGTTCTGTGGGACCAGTGGGTCCTGTCAGTGTTACCTGCACCGAGGGTGTTCAGGGCACCCCAACATGGAAAGGGTGGTGGTACCTATGCTGTGCATCCACCTTGAATGTTGGGATGGGATGGGATGAGGATAGGATGGGATGGGGATGGGGATGAGGATGGGGATGG
>NW_010208880.1:0-961 GCF_000695765.1 Mesitornis unicolor | reverse complement strand
CAGGACCCGGCCCTTGGCCTTGTTGAAGCTCTCCATCTCCCTCTCCCCATAGCATCTTGCAAACCAATGTTTTACAAAGTCAAATGAACAAACGGATCAAAAGAGTTCTGAAATGGAGATATACGACTCAAAAGCTTGAACCCAATGCTTGAACCTTATTCCCATGCTCTTTAGTGATGCGCTGCTGTCATCACCAACTAAAAAAACTGCCAGAAAAAAAAAAAGGATTCAGAGCCAGGTTTGGAAAGGGGAATTTGCTCGTGCCACTCAAGAGAGGTGCGGCAGTGCCTCGGGCTCCAATTTATGCAGCGTTTTCAAGGTTTACATAAATCCCAAACAATCTCCTCCAGCGCGTCACGGCGATGCGCGCCCAAACTGAAGGCATTGTCAACGGTGGAAAGTCCTTCTGGATTTTAATTCATAATTCATAATTCAGCAATTTTGGGATTGTGGGTGCTGCCGCCACGGTCCCAGACCAAAGGAGTGCATTAAAAGCAGGGAAATTTAATAAAATCAATGAGTAAAATGTGGTGCGAGAAGCCGCTAACGCAGCAGCCCTACCCCAGCTTGACAACGCTTTGCCATCTGAAATCATTAACTTCATCTGCGGCTTCGACTCCTGTCGTCAATGATTAACGAACAGGAAGCAATCAGCAGGTCTTTTTTAACGAGGAACACTTACGTTGTTTTAAATAAAAAAACCCCAACCCTCACGTCCTTCCTTTAGCTCTACCTGGCTTCAACATTTCCACCTTGATTTGCAAGGTTACCCAGACTCCTGTTTTATGCTGAACAAAGGGATGCTGGTGGCTTGCTGGGATGGGGAACACGACCGGTCTCGTATCATAAAAAATAAAATACCATAAAAAATAGAAATATAAAGCTCTCGGTAAAATCAAATGTCAGGAAGGATTTGAATGTGTGCATTCCTATAATCACAGAATCACAGAATCCCAGACCG
>NW_010208879.1:0-1747 GCF_000695765.1 Mesitornis unicolor | reverse complement strand
AACAGCTCTCCAAACATGAGTATAGAGAACATATTTCAATAGAAGTCCACAAGCATAAGTCACGGAGTTTTTTTGTGCAAATTCTTTGTATGCTTAACCTTTAGTTTGGGCCAGGTTTCTCAGATGGCTTATATATTTCAGGATGCAACAAAATTTCATCAAGTTCTCACTGACTGAAAGAAATGTTTGTAGAATGTTATGAAACAAAATATGTTGTGAGGGACTTTACTTGTTTTTTTCCAACTCTCTTGTGCAGCCTATTCTTCACAAATATTATGTGACATACATTTGCCAGTTGAACAGAATCATTGACCTTTTGTTTAAAATAAGCCTTCTGACATATCACCTATGCACATTCCCATTTATTTTGTTTTAAAATAATATGACTGCTGTTCTTATTTAAACTTGTGATTTGTGGATAAGTAAAAAGTAGGATTATAAAACTATATGTATTATTCTTCTGCTTTATATTCCTGAATATAAGCCTCATTCCAAACATACTCATTCTGCATTCTTTTGCTACTCTTCTCCCTCTCCTCTGAATAGCCTTCCCTTGCTGCACTGATACAGTCAGCAGGTTTTATATTTGTGTCAGAGACAATGCTATACAATGATTATTTATTAATTATTTTTGATTTTTAAAAAATTGAGATTTTTTTCTAGCTAGTATACTTTAAAGTAAATTATTTAAGAGACTTTACTAAGAAATGATGAAAGGAAGCAGCATCTGGTATCTCATCAATATAGTCAAAGAAAATTTCTCTTTTTCCTTATTTATGAGATAGCACCAATAGGACTTTAAATAGCAACATTTCCCCAGAATATTTGAGTGACAGTCTACCACATGTGAAATGAAGACAAGTACTTTAATACCTAAAGCTAAACAAACTTATTTAAATAATTCATTCCATATTATATTTCCTCTAAAACTACATTTTCCAAAGAAACAGAGCATGAAAAATCGATAATTTTCCCAATATGTCTTTCTTCATGAACTTCCAGTAATGCATGCAGATGTTGATATGAAATATCTCAGTAAGGTAGGTTACCATCAACATTTTTTCATAGGGATTCACATTAGGATCAGTGTTGAGAACAAATTTAGAAAAATGGGTTTTCATTTGACCATGCACAAAGTGAACAACAATTGTGAATTTATAAGTCTTTGTAACAGATTTGCATGTTTCAGTCAAATGTGTGTATTTGATGTCAAATATTTATACTCAGAGGTATATATGTATTCAACATTAAATGATAAGTAGTCACTGAAAGACAAAAAAATCCCTCAACTAAACAAACAAACAAACAAAACCCCAACAACAACTGAATAACCCCCCAAAAAGAACAAAAAACCAAACAAACTCAAGCCCATCATTTTATTACTTTTGGGATAAATTTTAAAACTACAGCTGTAACCACCAGAGATTTTGAGACAAATTCACAAACTGGCATTTCTTCATCTTTAAAAAAAATATTTCATGAACAAGTAAATCTGCTTAAAATTAGATTAGTTGTTAAGTACTTCGCAAGTAGAAAACTGGATTCATTATTTGTTCAATATCATTTATATTGTCCTAGTCAGGATCTAAGTCACATTGCAACAAAATTACAATAAAACAAGATTGTCTGTTTCTTCCATCTTTTCATCAAGTTAATTTCACTGTCAGTTCTGTAAAATGCCTTGTTCATCCCATGTTAACCTATTATACTTCTTTCCTGCTGTTGCCCGTAGAACAAAGAACACAAA
>NW_010208878.1:675-4366 GCF_000695765.1 Mesitornis unicolor | reverse complement strand
GGTTCCACTTAAATTTCAGAAGAAACTTCTTTCAGTGAGGGTAACAGAGTACTTGATCAGGCTGCCCAGAGAGGTTGTGGAGTCTCCTTCTCTGGAGACATTCAAAACCAGCCTGGACGCCTTCCTGTGTAACCTCATCTAGGTGTTCCTGCTCCGGCAGGGGGATTGGACTAGATGATCTTCTGAGGTCCCTTCCAATCCCTAACGTTCTGTGATTCTGTGATTCTGTGTGAGTGCTTTCTTGTCATCCTCTAGAGCACAACATATTGTAGAAACATCGTGCAGTTGTGTAAAACTGAATTCTTCCAACTAAATAGAGAAAAAGTATGATTTGAGGTAATTCATCAGTGCTGATCTCCTACTACTAGAGATGAGCCTGACTGAACCAAAATGTGATGGCTTGGGAGAATACATGACAGTAAAAGTAATTTAAAAGTCTGCCTGCATACAAAAGAAATTCTAGCTTCTTTAATCATAACTCACTTAACTGGCTTGTTTAAATAGACTTTAATTTTTTCTCCTTTGCTGATAGGTGAATACAACTGAACAAGGCTGAAGAATCCCCACACAAAGAATTAGTTCAGCACTTTGTGCTAGGTCAGCTATAGAGACTTCAAAGCTGCACTAGAAGTGGAACATGCACAATCCCACATTCAGACAAGCCCCAAGGCACACTGATAAGGATGCAGCAGCTCCCTGGCTAGAGGTTACAGCCTTAAATAAGGTCTCTTTCTGAAAGCAAGGAGTCCCACCGAGCCATTGTCGTCAAGTTGTTATCTAGAGAAGATGCTGGCTACTCTGGAATTCGAAAATCAGCTACCTTAGCTAATGCCGATCCACTCCCCTATTCCTCTTGTCATTGTTCTCAGAGAGATCTTTATGTTTAGTGCAATCACTTTCATAAGCCAATATTAATTCTTTGTGACAAAACTTAATACAAGCCTATGTCCTGGCACTAGCAGCTTGCCACCTTTAGAAACACAAGCTCCTCAAAGTGTTTGGATTAATGAGGATCCACCATAACTTTCTGTCCACTGGATGCATCAATATTTACTACTTGTCCATCTTAACACAACGTATTTCTGATACACACACTTAATGCAATATGATACACACATTTCATGCAATATTTTTTAAAATAATATTGAATATTTTTTAAAACTGTTTCTGATACTCTAGTTTGTATATAGTTAATAACCATCTCTTCTGTGTGTATCATGTGAACACATAATCTTACTTGTTCCCCTAATCATATTATCATGGCTCTATATCTAAATTTGTTTCATAAACTGAGCTGTGCTTCCATTATTTATTAAATGTGTATGTGTGTATCCTTTTTACATGTTGACAAGATTCATATTGATAAAAAAAGTGTGTGAGGAGAAAGTGGTGTCAAAGGAACACTGCAGAGAGACAACAGGTTATGAGCTGTAGCAAGGTGTTTCACATAATGTTTTACGTGTTTTAAATGAGGTTTTACTTGTAGAAATACATTGTTGATATTGACAATATATTTTCTCTTTTTATTGAACACTAAAACATACATTTGCCCTCCTGAATAGGTGTCTCCCCACTTCAGTACTTCCTCAGTGATTCCATTCTGTACTGCCCTCAAAACATGAAATTCTGGGTTTGTCTCCCTGGCTGCTACATTCCTGTAGGATATTAAAGAGCATCACTACTTCATGTTGCTACAAGTCACCTTGCTCTATGCTGCTAGCTTGTCAATGGCATTGTTTCCTCTCATCTACTTTACATGCCCAGGATTTGCACTTTCCTCATCTTCAGTATCAAAAAGAGAAAAAGAAAATTTTAAAATTCCTCAAAATGGAAGCATCTGCCTTAAAACAATTGTGCCACATCTTACAGCTTTTCATTAACTCACACATGTAGACTGCAAACTCTAAATGTAGCTACATCCCAGCTTTTCTCATGATGTTACCTATATGTGATCCTATTTATTTCATGCATTAATCTAAACTTCTCATGGCAATTAGACTCCAGTCAGTCTCACAAACAGTCAGAAACAAGGCAAGTGAAAGAATCTAAATGACAACTACTTGCAACTTGGCTGTAAGGCACAACCCAAACTTGTAAAAACACATTGTGTTTTTAAGGGCTCTAAGGGCTTGCATCTTTCATACTCAGGACTTTACACTTGAGGGTGACCTGTTTCCCATTGGACTTTCCAAACTTCTCATTCTACTACTGTAAATGCCACCTTCAGCAAACACCCACATAATATTTGATACTCTCAGTTCTGACACTGTCTCTTCCTCATAACCATTGAAGATGTTGAATACCTTTAGTTTCACTGAGCTGAAGAAGGGTTGCTAAAAACCTGTACCTTTAAAAACTACACGGCAATGTCCTCTGAGTCTACTGTAGCTGTATACTTTTGTTCCAGACTTGGAACCTGCTCTGATATGCTTAAATCCAAGATGGTGATATGGAAGCACCACAGATATGTTCCCATAAACTCATAATAGGGCAAATATCAACACTGCTTCTGATTTGGGATACCCTTCCAGGGTTCATGAATTTTATTAGGATTACTAGACCACAGCTGGACAGTTCTCTCAAAGGGTGTGAAGGGTGAGGAAGACCAGGATGCTCTGGACCTTCTCTCCTATTCAACTGTAATGATCCTTCTGGAAATGGAAAATCCAGGCTTTCCTTTCCCTGCCTTCAGTGGACTTGTTTTTCTAACAAAAATTATTTTAAAAAAAAGGCAAAATAAAGTTGCTTTCAGGACTGCTAACCCAGACGATACAAATTTCCCTATCTACACATATGCTGGAAAAAGAAACACTCCTGTATAACTTCATGCAAGACTTTTCCACTGATTTTGAAGATACCAGAGCTGGCTATAATTTCCTAGAGCTTACAAAAATACACAAACACAAAACCAACCTAACACAAGAAAAGTTATTCTGGGTTTTTTTCCTCATGCTTGACAGACAAAACCATGTCCTGTTATTCTATGTGCTTTAGAGAATTTGAGAACTTTCCCTTAATTCTCCAATTATTTTCTTGAATTGCTTCATTTTTTTCCTCTTCCCTTGTCAACTGACATTTCTTAAATTTCCTGGAAATCTTTCTTTGTTATGTGCTCCTTGCTCTTCATTATGTTGCTGGTCTCTCATCAAGTAAATAAATCCCTGAGTTTTCTCAAGTTATTCTGAAGTATGGACATGAATCATTCTGCCCCAAGACAAGTTTAAATATACTGTCTGTTTTCCCCAGGTATCTAAGACACTGCATTTATTATGCCTGCAACTGTGTTATTTTATAACTTATCCAAAGGCTGAATTCTAGCTTGCACGAACACAGATCATGGGAATATTGCATACATGAAGACATGTCGCAAGTTGGCTTTTGCAAATACTGTTAATGAGCTGTACTGAAATGGTAGCTGTCACTTTGCATTGCATCAGAGCAATCTGTACAATGTAAAGAAATTAAAAGCTCCCAGTGGCAAGGGATCCTGTTTCAGTCATTAGCTGCTGGGGAGTGACAGAGACCATTCAGAGGACCAGCCCCCTGTGAGGTTATTTGGTCCTCAGGGGATTCACTGCTAATGCTGTTTTATGCCCCACTTCTTTGTGATGCAGAGTGAGCACAAATGAATTGCTATTTAATTTATTTATTTAGGTGCAGCTAACATTGCAGGGGAAACAAAAAATATCGG
>NW_010208878.1:332-662 GCF_000695765.1 Mesitornis unicolor | reverse complement strand
GGCGAGGAGACCCACAAAATGCATTAATCTTACAGTCAAGACAGCCACACAAGCCTTTTGGTGAATGCCTATAAAACACCTAAATGGGTGTGTGTGTGGTAGATGCATTGTAATACAGTGAATACCAAATATGTACTTCCCAGTTCTTCACTATTTTCCTTTGAAGTAGGTCCACTGAGACTGAATTAGAAAAGCAAAACCTCCATTAAGTCTTATTTCAGTATGAGACATATGGGAGAAATATCTATCTATCTGTATTTTAACAGAGAGTGTGAGAATATTTGCTTCAATCTTTGTGTTTTAAAAGAGAACGAATCAGGCAGAAGGACA
>NW_010208878.1:0-296 GCF_000695765.1 Mesitornis unicolor | reverse complement strand
AGACTATGGGCTATAAATAATAAAGGAGAAAAGGGTGAAGGACACTAAAATATAACTTGAGGCCCACAATAGAATAATCAAAGCAATTAATCTAATTTCAGCTTAAAAATACCAAGTAACTTTTGATTGCACGTCTCTGTGCTGCTCTCTTATGAAATACAGAAACTGACACACTAACACACGTGCCATACACACATTTTTATCAAGTTCCATAAGGAGAACAAACTAAAATGTCCTGCTTTTTAATGCACTATAGATGACAGGAATATTTCTATATATGCACATATATATATATA
>NW_010208877.1:29703-52578 GCF_000695765.1 Mesitornis unicolor | reverse complement strand
TTCCGATCCCTAACGTTCTGTGATTCTGTGACTGTTTACAGGTCGCCATCCATGTCTGGAGTTCTGGAGAGCAGAAGGTGTCTGACGTGGGGTGCTGTGTTTTCATAGACTTCTGTAGATGACAAGATGTCTTAATGGGGAGTGAAAAAAAAAGATACTGACACATGCATTGTATTTTCTTTGGTTTGTATATTTCCTGTGCAAATTTATAGGCCAGATTTCATTGCATCTCACAGAACTCCTGTCTAAGGACATGATATCTGAAGTCCTGTAGTTGAAAGAGCTTTTTTTATTTTACTCATTGTCAGTGAAGAGACAAATCTGCAATGACAACTGTACAGTTTATGGGCATAAGAAAAAATGTACAGGGACAAATTGTACCAAATGCTGATTTTTATATTTTTAGCAAGTTTCTTAATATTTTTATTAGGCGTTTCTAGAAAAATAAAGTTAAGAGTCAGAAGAGTCAGTAATTGCATGTGTAGATTCCAGCAAATACTCGGTTGTGCCTGAGATGTTGCACTCTTGCCATGGCACACAGATAGTTTCTTAAATAAAATGTGAAACACTGGTTTTGCACTGGATGCTTTGAAAGAATCGTATCATAAAAGAACTGTATATAAGAGATTTGCAATGGGAATTTATTAGACAGTTGCAGCAGGGCTGTTATTTTATTGTAAGACTTTCTGTAGAAATGTGTGTAGTTAACTAACTTCCTAGACCTAAGATATTTTATTTTAACCTAGTATTTACTTTCATGTTTTGCTGGCATATGTCTTTGCACTTCATCTGCATTTTTATCTTGCTGGATGTTTTTCTGTATTTTGGAGACTGTTCATGCTCTACTGCTAGGTAGGCCAAATGCAATGACTGGTTTGATGAAAATGATTCAGTCATTAGAAAAGTATTTGCAAACCAAATACTTGACTATAAAATCACTTTTTGAAGTTTTCTGTACGTCTGCTTCACAGAGAAAGTGAAGCCAGATTCATCTTTGAAGGGCACAGCAATCGGGTGAGATGCAAAGCTCGGAGTTGCAACAAACAGAGTTTGAATTAGATGTTATCACAGAATCACAGAACAGAATCACAGAACGTTAGGGATTGGAAGGGACCTCAAAAGCTCATCCAGTCCAACCCCCCTGCCGGAGCAGGAACGCCTAGATGAGGTTGCACAGGAAGGCGTCCAGGCGGGTTTTGAATGTCTCCAGAGAAGGAGACTCCACAACCTCTCTGGGCAGCCTGTTCCAGTGCTCTGTCACCCTCACTGAGAAGAAGTTTCTTCTCAAATTTCAGTGGAACCTCCTGTGTTCCAGCTTGTGCCCATTACCTCTTGTCCTATCATTGTTTGTCACCAAGAAGAGCCTGGCTCCATCCTCGTGACACTCACCCTTTAAATATTTATAAACATGAATGAGGTCTCCCCTCAGTCTCCTCTTCTGCAAACTAAAGAGACCCAGCTCCCTCAGCCTTTCTGCATACGGGAGATGCTCCACTCCCTTGATCATCTTTGTAGCCCTACGCTGGACTCTCTCCAGCAGTTCCCTGTCCTTCTTGAACTGAGGGGCCCAGAACTGGACACAATATTCCAGATGCAGTCTCACCAGGGCAGAGTAGAGGGGGAGGAGAACCTCTCTCGACCTACAAGCACCCCCCTCCTGATACACCCCAGGATGCCATTGGCCTTCTTGGCCACAAGGGCACAGTGCTGGCTCATGGTCATGGTTATGGGGGAAAAAAATAAAAATCACAATGATGGTGGTCAACATGGAAAGAGGGGAACGGAGAACTCGGAGACTCTCCACCTCTGCAGCTACTCAGAACTGAAGTCCGTGGAGCACTGAGCCACCTGACCTGCAGCGACCCTGGTTTGAGCAGGGATTTGGGCTGTGTCCCCTTCAGACATCCAGCCTAGGTTATTCTGATCCATACCCACACACCATTTAAGAGACCATTTTAAAACTGAGCAGCACCTCATAGGACACTGGAGTAGTTCAGCAGCTTTTCATCTTAAAATTCTTATTTATTGGCTTAAAGATGAAGGAAGTCCTTGAAAATTAGGACAGTTTTTAGTTTAGAATCTCTTCCTTTTAATTACAGAAAGATGATACTCACAGAGCAGTAGTTTAAAATTAATTATCAGATGATTTAACTGATTTGTCAGTGACTCTTACTTTAAACACTGTCCATGAATACAAATCATTACCACGACCAGTGGATAAATCAACAGACTGATCGTAACAGGAGTCTTTCTTCTACAGAAAACAGTATTTTTTTAACCTGATTCATTTTCTAGGGGGGGGGAAATCCCCAGGAAATTAAACTTGGACTATAATACAGTTTTATCCATAATTATTCTGTAATTTAGTTGGCATAGTAATCAAGACCAGGGACTGAACAAACAGGAAAATATAACTACACTTTTTTAATGTAACTATTCAGAGATAGCAAGTGAATGCAATTGTTTATGACATACTTCACAAGAAGTAGCAGCACTAGTGAATGTATTTTAGAGTAAGTATTTATCAGAGTGCCAGTGGGGAGGGGAATCAATTCTGTTAGAATTTAACATTTTTACCTGAACTAATTTGGTAGTCCAGTCAGAACACAGGAATTTTATCTATTTTAGATTCATCAGTCATTGGTCTGATGTTTAAGGGAGACCCAATGGACAGAGTCAATTTTAGCCAAGCTGTTTCAAGATGGTAGAAGAAACTGACTTAAAATATTGTTGCCGTGTAACCCATTTCCTGCATATATTATGGCCTTTCAGTGCCTAGTAAAACTTTGTAGGGTTTTTGTGGTTCCTTATAACAAATTTCGGAAGGAGGCAGCTCACAGTCAGTAGCAAGAAAAGGTCTTTTCTTCTGTTGCCTGCCAGTGCAATCAAATGGAAAAGGATTTTTTTTAAAATTAAATGCAAAAGAAGTAGAGTATCTGATAATTTCAAGCAGTATGCTGGAGTCATTCTGACAATAAAGACTTTTATTGCACCCTTGTAGTGCCTGGGGTTTTAATTTAACACATCAATGAAAAGACAGTGTTTAAAAAAGAACCACCACCACCACTGAAGACACCAGCAGGACTTGCTTTTATTAGTGCAATTCATAAGAAATTAGAACATTTAATGAGAAAATCGTTAACCATGAAAAAAATGGACTGACTTAACTTGGGGAGCTTAAGTAGTGAGACTTCAATTTAGTTTGTCTGCTACTGGTAAAATAAATAACAAGAGTGAGTTGCTCACCTCTGGAGCAGTAGGCACTTTAGCACACTTTCTTGTGTGATTGCTGTTGGACAGGATCATTATCCGCCTCCCTTTCTGGAAACTCTCTAGATTCAAAAGCTAGTGGGAGAATATCAAACGTGTCGTGTTTCATTCTTTTCAGAGATGCTGTCCTCGAGACTCGGTTCATTTCGGCATTTTATAGATCATAAATACAACAGCTAGCACTGTGTATGCTTACAGTGAGCAGAGTGGAATACAGCAGTTAAGCGATACCTGCTCCTCGGTGTGGTTGCTTATCTTTGTCTCCTCCATCGCTCTGGCAGATGATTTTCTATGTTGATGTTTGCATGACCAAAACAGTTTCATTGGTATCTCTGCCCATAACATCTGAACGTAAGAAGGGCTACAGGTCAGGCTAAAGGTTCTGCTAATCCAGTAACACATCTTTAACATGAACTGTTGTTTTAACATTAATACACCTTCATTGTAAATGTAATGTATTTATTGAAATATGCATGTGTTTCAAAGGATGTTGAGAGGATATTCTTTCTGTTGTAGAACATAACCTCTCTCAGCTTTAGAATCCCAAAGGTTCTGGTTTTGCTTTCTATCAAACATGCTAGGCCAGTGCTTTTTTTCTTGGCTTTCAGGGAAATACTTTTGCCTTGGCCATATTTGGGTTTCTTCCTAGTTTACCTCGCTTTTTCAGAGAGGCTGAATTGCCAGTAGCTACGATAACAGTTGTCAACTTGAGTAGGATACAATTAACTCTTCTGATGCCTGGGGAACAGAAAAAGAGAGGTGTAAAGGAAAAATAATTTATTTTTTTTAAAGTGTGTATTCTTTGATGTATTTCTTTCTCTTTGTCTTTCAGTGAGTCAGCAGTTGATAAACCGCATTGATCAGTTCCTAGAAAATAAAGGTTCACAGTACTACATGAAAGGGATCAATTGTATCAGAGTTTTCAGAGAGGAGGCCATTAAGGTAATTTTAATATGTAAAATCTCTTTCTCTCTTTTCAGTCTTTTTCAAATTAAAGACATGGGCCTATTTGCTGTATTAGAAAGTCGATAATTTCATGCTACACCAAAAAGAATTGGTTCATAGATTAAAATCTGTTACGCTCTTTGAAAGTTTAGAAATATGTTTGCATTTTCTGTTTCTTTATTCTTACTGGGTTGGGGACTAGCTTCTCTGATTTTTTTTTTTAATGTTGTTTGTTTTCTTTCAAACAGAAAAACACAAGGCCTTGAACCTGGTGCTTGTAAAGTTTAAATCATACAGATTTCCTCTTAGCTAGTTACAAGAAAGTCTTTTTACCTTTCTGAAAGGCAGGTTTTGTGGCTCGCCTTTCTGTAGAACTCTTGGCTTTAGTAGAGATAAAAACTGAAATCTACTGAATTTTGTGTTTACCATGTTAGATACTTCATGAAGAATTAAGTTAGCAGTGTTCTTTAGTAAGCTACTTTAATATTTCTCTGTTATCTATTTTTTTCAGCTGTCCAAGATGCAGTACTTTAATGATTTTCTGCAGGCCCTGAAATCAAAGGTGGAAGATAAAGCCTTAGCTGATTTCTGGGAGATCATGATACAAGGTAGGATGACATTTAAAAAACAAAAAAAAGTATTTCTAGATGCGTTATCCATATGTAAGAGAAAACTTTGTTAGCGCTGGGACACTTAAACTAACCCCAGAGCAGCATTTTGATATGGTTCATTACTGCAACCTGTTTAAAAAATAAAAATCTTTACATCGCAACTTTCTTTTTTTTGCACTGGTAGTTTCATATCAGCAATATTCATAATAACTTGCCAAGTCTTGTTGAAATGGTAAATCAATTGTGGAAGAGAGACAAATTAAATGTTACAGGATAAGGACAAGATATCATTTCAGCTGAATTTCAAAATAAATGGAAAAAACTCATGCAGCAGAGATATAAAAAGACTCTTCCAAATTAAGCTTCAAAAGAGGCATAGATAGCATTGAAATATGTCACGGATTATTTTGTGTTTAAACAACGTGAAGGACAGAATATGTGGTAATATGACACCTACCTATGATTAAACTGTGAGATACGAGGCAGTGCAAGACCACAAGGCATTCAAAGATTATAGAAGTGAAAAAGGAATTTTCATAAATATGAAACGTGGTGGACTAAACAAAATCTTTTACGTCATAATCTTGTTTTTAATTGGAACCAGCGCTGAGAAAAGCTGTGAAATGCCCAGCTGTATCTTTTAAGGGTGCATCGATATGCTTGTGTATAGCACCTTTCAAAGTGGTGCACTCCCGATTCTCTGTAAAGTCTGCTTCATCCAAAATTTTCAAAATGCATGATGAGAATTTGTTTAGCAACCCAAAACAAGAGCACAAGACAACACTGAAAGAATGTTCTGTTCAGTAGTATTGTAGAGGACCTTTTCTGAAGAAATTTGGAAAAAAAAGCCAACACAGAGAACTTTGAAAGCAGGATTTTTTGAAACTTTGAAACTTGGATTTTCCAAAGCCATGCTAGAATATTGTTTTAATAATTTTTAGTTCGTACAAACCAGTTTTTAACAAACTGGACTATATTATTGAGGAAAAAATATTACAAACAGAGGTGATATTTTCCATACGAAATAAATTATCAACTTGTGAGGAGATGTTTAAATCATGGTGCTTTATGCATAGTCTAGCTGCTCTCACTAGGTAGCTGAAATTGCTTTTTGCTTGCTGCTACCAAAAGCAGAAGTCCTGTTTTGCCTGCTTCTTGCCACATGACCCATCCCCTATTCTCTACCAAATGTGGCACGCATGGAGCAGTCACCAAAAGAGGATGGATGTGAATTAACCGAGTTAGTGGCTCCAGAGCAAGACCAGACCTGTTTGAAAAGTTCACTTTTCTCTTGAAACCTTGCAGTGCCGTTCTGTGGGCATGTTAAGGTGATATCACACTAGTGCTGCTGCTGTTCTTCGCTCTTGCACCCGCAGCTTCTTTTCTCAGGCACAAACATTTGTGTAGCCAAGTGATGAGCTAGACTGAAAAAACTGTTGGGGTAAAAAGTAATTGAGGGTTTTTAGGGGGAGGTGGGGGGAGTGTCCCTGCACAGGATGGTGATGCTCACACAACCAAGGAACAAAGTGGAGGCAGGACCAGCACTCTGATAGTCAGACTGTAGGTAATCACAGCATAAGTGTTTTTATGTTAGGAGTTAATTTTTATAAGGCTTTTAAGGAGCTAAGAGCATGCTGTGAACAACTAAAAGTGTAATTTCTGATAGATTTTCAGCATTTCATCTGTGATCTATGATTTCAGTGTCTCATTAGTTTGATTGTCATAATATTAGCAGTTTCCTAAATGGATACTTCCACAAGCTTATGAATATGCTCATTAACTTATTTTTATATCACAGTTGACTCATTTATGCAAGTCACATTTTCCTTTGAGCAATATTTTTTTTATTTTTGCTGCTGCTGACACATCCAGAAGTTGGAATTTGGAAGATTTTTTTCACTTCTAACATTGTGTGTTTTTGGGAAGCCTTCTAATGACATTTTTATATCTCTTATTTTTGTTTTTTAGACAGAATTTCTTTGATCACTAAAGATGAAGCAGAGGGAAGTTCGGTGACTAGCGAAGAGGCTGAAAAGGTATCGTTTTTTAATGAGCATCTATTTGTATAGAGTCTGTGCTGTGGAACAGAACAGTCTTTCTTATGTGGATGAATCTTCAGGTGAATGAAATAGGATCCACATGAAGGAATTAGAGTGTCCTTTTGCCACACAATTGTAATTGCCCTGATTCAGAACAAACTTTATTCTCTAGCATGTACCATGGTATTTGTCTTTAGAAAGTAGCGTGTGTTGACATCATTATCTGAAAATATCCTCTACAAAGAGTAGGAACTTCAGGAACTCAGTGAAACAGCACTAGACTATTTACATATGCAAGATCACTATTTGTATGTCACAGAAAGAACTGTGACGTGTTTGTTAGCACGCAAGTTCAAAAATCAGGATACTGTTTTGTCTGAAGGTGATGTGAACGCTAGCAATATAAAGTTACTATGGCTAGTTTTTACCATATATGCAGTGATATCAGTATTTTTTCACTTTATGCAGCTCTTGTGGATTGATGGACATCATAGATGATGCCAGTATTGGTGATCATATTAGATCCTATTGGAAACAAAGTTTTTGAGTGGTTGCGGGTATTCTTTCTACAGCAATATCACACTTCAGTAACTGCAGTGATGAATGAAGAATGTCACAGTTACAAAGGAGCAAATTCTAACAGGCAGAATGGTGCCTTCTGTTTGAAAGAAAGCAGAATTCAGAGTTGCTGTCTAAAATGGTAGTTGTGTGGAGTGGATAAGACAGGCATTCTTGTATCAGGCTGCTAGCCATGATTTTAAATAGTTTAGGAGAAAGAAGGTCCTTGCATTACAGACCCCTGAAGGTGAACCTGTGACTGAAATCACTAAGTACTTTGCAGAGAAGCAGCTTTTCTAAAAGATGGCACATTGATTTTTCGCAACTTCCAGGCCTTACATTAGCAATAAGCAGAAGGAGGTAGAAGTAGGTTCTCCATGAGTTAATGAGTGGGTAAAAGGATGTATTTTAGAAACTGCTTTTTTTTGTCTGCAACAATTTTCTTCAAGGTGAAGAAAGCACAGAAATGTCGTGAAAATGAAAAGCTAACAAACTAAGAGTCCAAAAAGAAAAGCATGCGTGCAGAGCACAATCAGCCAGGTATTGCAGTTCAGGAAGTTCTTTTGTGAGTGATTGAAGGTCCTACAACAGCCATAACTTCCCTTTAAAATAGGGAATATGAGAGAATGCATGAAACCTGGAACAGAGTTCTCTAACTGGTAGTTACCTTGACTTTAAGAACAAATAGTTTGCATCTCTTTGCTAACTAGGCAGTTGGCAATCCCAGTTATTCACTAGATAACCACGTCCCCACGTGCTCTCCAGATCCAAAACTAGAACCCTGATTTGCCATTGTCTGCCGAGGGTTTGTATGACTTTTTACTTAAGAACCCAGAAGGCTGCGTATTCTTGGCATAAGACCTGCAGGGACAGAAAATTTTATCATGGTTATGGATCTGATCTAAAATCCAATCCTCCTTGATCCAGTTAAACCCTACCATAGGTTTCCTGTGTGATACAAAGCCAGCCTAGGTCTATAGTATGTTGCAAAAATGGTTCATTTATTTTCTATACTGAAAGTGATACCCTTCACTAAAGGGTTATATTGGATCTTTTAAAATATCACACGATAGAGTAAGGTGAAAGTTTTCTTCACCTCTATAATAGGCCACATGCAGTCATGTAGGTCAAGGGATTGTCTGTCAGTGTGGTCTCGTGTGGCACAAAAACCTTTTCTCTTATGTGCTAGCTGATAGCAATTTCAGGACTGTTTTGAATATAGGATTTCAGGTTTATAGGGTTGCTGTTTGAAGGAGAAAGGAAGACTTGTAAGGCCACTTATTAGAGAGGTAACATAAAAGAATTTCTTATTCTTTTGGTTGAGCTAAGTTATCCATGCCTATTGTCCTGTCACTGAGAAAAAATATTTTATGTAGGGTTTTCTTTTTCTGTAATAGTGGCGATACTCTTTTTAGAGCATAGGGATGATAGGTTAAAAGAATAGAAATATCAGGTGCTTTTTCTGGTTGCTTTTTGGGAGGTAATGTATTTAAGCACAACTATTATTTGTAATTTGCTTTTGCGTAAATGCAAAACAGGTTTTGGGGAAAAAAAAATCCCAACTTTGGATGTTCAGCATTTGATGGAAACTTTGGTTTTCAATTTATTGCAAATCTTCCTCATACATTTCTTCAGCTTTTAGCTTCCTTTACCTAATTCAGTGTGGGAAAGCTAATTTTCAGAACTTTAAAAAACGTGCTACTTTCAATAATACCATTTGACTTTTAATTAACTGCGTAAAATGAAATTTGATCTGGCACAAAAAGCCTTTTAGAGCTGACAATGTCATTAGCTTTTAGTTTCATAGTATGTCTTTTACATTACTACTAGATTGAAAGCTTTTCTAGCAAAAAAAAGATACACAGACATACAGCATCTTGAAATTCTAATTCCTTCTGGCCCTGTCACTTTTTTTTTCTTTCTTTTGGAGCTAGAAAATCTGTGTAAGTTGAACTTGGCATGTTAAAACATGAGTGTTGTCTGTGGAGTAAGCTTTCTACATTCCTCTTGGATGTGGCTGTTCAGGATGTAGGAATGGTCTGACCTTTTGGTGGTGGGACAACTAGGCAGAGATTGTCTGCATCCTGTCCTTGGCATTAACCAAAAGCAGCGTATTTGCGTTTCATCCTAGTGGAGATGACATCTGGTGCTTTCCCACAAATGGGATGCAGCAGGTAACTTCTCTGTGTGTCAACCCTTGCCTAAAGCTGTCACTATTGCTCTGGAGAAGGATCAGAACATTTTATTTATGCAAAATCATATTTAAGTTTCTTATAGTACAAGTATGCTGTCTCAGAGATTAGTAGTGCTCTGATAGGGATCCCTTGGCACACAACCTCTGTGGCTGCTGTAGCTGAAGTCCTCAGGTAAACAGCTTGCTTTCAGGAGCCAGCTCTTTGCACGAGAGTTACATGAACTCTAAGCAGATATTTATAGCTTGTTTAAGGTAGTTATTTTCTAACTAGCTGTTCTCTTTCATCATATAGAGTTACATTGAAGTTGTTTCTGAATTAAGGATGATGGGACTCAAAGTCATGGAATGTGGTTTTTATTCTTCCTTAGCTTTCACAGCCATCTTTTTATCTGGGGCAGAGTTGTTCCCTCCCTGTGTACTTGTTCTGGTGCATTTTAATACAAAAAATAAAAAAATACTCTTTTATAGTAAGGATATTGGTAAAAAGGCTGTAACTAAAACTCATAGACAACTGGATACCTTTTAAGTAAGACTCAGGTGTTTATTTTTTTTCTACCATTCTAGCTAAATTTTGTTCACTACGTTAAACTAAGAGAAAAAGTAATTCAGAGGTGGTTGTACTCTGGATACTGTCGGTGTGTTTGATTTCAGTTGTTATAGTATCTGAGCAAGTTAGCTTTATCTTCTGTTTGTGGATGCCATGCTTGAAGTGAAGGGCATATGGTGAGTTGTATCAGCAGCTACGGCAATAGAGTTTTACATAATTGCATTTTCTATTTTTAAAGACTGGCATTCGAACCATCTTGCGTGTTTGAGGGGTTTTTTAAAATTCATGTCTTTGTTCATTTGTTAAATGTTAATTTAATTAAATGGGAAACTTTTAAGTTCCACACAGAACTAAAATGTTGTACTTAAGAAATTTGCTAAACAAGCCATTGGTCAGCTTACGTACATATTCTGTCAGTGCGGTGGGGTGGCGGTTTGCTCTCCTTCAGCATTTTGTGTCTACACACAGTATTACTTCTTAAATTATCTTTTTTTAAGAACATAAACGTGGCAATACTGTAATGGACAAAATGTCCAGAATGCCATGTTTGGCAGTGGATAATAACGGGTGGGTAGGGAAAAGCGTACAGTCCCATGCTCCAGCCACCGGTGTCTCCAGTATTTCCAGTGCCTGAGTTTGTTTCTGTGGACTTAGTAGCCTCCAAAGGATTTCTCTTCTATGAACTTTCCCTGTTTCCCTGTGAGACTAGGGACTAATATTTGGAGCATCCTTATTACAGGGTGTTCTACAGCTTAACTGTATGTTGTCTGAAGAACAATATCCTTTTGTCCTTTTCTCAATACACTTCACCAAAAATCCTTTAAAAGCAAGTCTTAGGAAATTTCCTGTGGTTTAATAAGATTATTTGGAGGGTGGAAACCAGAACAAACCTCCTTCATAATTTTAAATTACAGATGGATTTGTTTTAATATACATAGGAGTCATTCTGTTAATCTAACATTAAGAGTCTGACTTTTGTCAATATCATATCAATGCATTTGTATTTTCAGTTCTTGGCTCCAAAAGAAAAGAAAAATGAAACTTTGCCTCCCACAGATGAAGGTGGTGATGTTGATGATTTGGTGAGTACTGTAAAGACTTGATGTGGCTTTAGAATTAAACTGTAGTGGAAAGGTGCAGTGAGAGAGAGCGAATGCTGCTTAAAGCAGTAGATTAGAGTGCATGGTTTGGAAAACATCTAAGGAATTTAGTCAGACGAGCCACATGGAGTTACTTATTTGCTATTGTAAAACCATAACCAGGTGTGTAATTTCATGATGGCAAATACTATGTTATGTAGTAACATGGGTGCTTACATAGGTTAAACGTGTCCTGTTTCAAAAGAGCCAGTGAGGCTGCTCATTTGATAGCAGATTGGTATAATTTACTATAATAGCATTTAACAAAGCTTGTAGCTCTAAACAACTATTTGTGTGGGTTGAAAACTGAAAATAATTTTTAAAAATATGTATTAATCTTCTCAATTAACCTTTTCAATATAGGCTTGCTGAAATGCAAGGATTTCAAGAGGTTTTAAAATAAGTATTTTAGCCATTCTTACAGCCTGAGTCATTACAAATCTGTCTCTTAGGCTTAAGCTGATGGTGTAGACAGCTTTAAAGAAGCTTCAATAGCAGGAACATTTCTACTTGTGGACTGTACTTTTTTAGATCTATAAATTGCACATATGATTATGTGAAGATGAGATCTTTGGGTTTGTTTTTGTACTTTATAGCAGCTTAGTACTGAGTTCTGTGCAGTCCATTTATGATACACGATAAGGATTTCCAAATTTGCTTTGTTTCCTAAGCGCTAAACACGTAAGAAACAACTTGAGTTCAGTGCTGCTGCTTACAGAATCACAGAATGTTAGGAGTTGAAAGGGACCTCGAAAGCTCATCCAGTCCAACCCCCCCTGCCAGAGCAGGATCACGTAGAGAAGGTTGCACAGGAACGTGTGCAGGCGGGTTTTGAATGTCTGCAGAGAAGGAGACTCCACAACCTCTCTGGGCAGCCTGGTCCAGGGCTCCATAACCCTCACAGTGAAAAAGTTTTTCCTCGTATTCAGATTGAACCTTCTCTTACAAATCTCTTTCTTTTATTTGCAGCTGGACATGATGTGACTGAGCAATATATGGTGACTATACTAATGTTTTGGAAGAGATCTCCCTGTGAGATGGGGCACAAAACAAGATGCTAATGCGAAGACAGTGTATCCATCTTTATTTTCTTGAATGAGAGCAGAAGTCACAGAGACATTTCCAGTCGGTATAAATGTCATCTGACTTTTCAAAACTAGAATGGAAGACTGAAATAATCTGAAGTATTTGTCAAGTAATGATACCTTTAAGGCACCTGTTTTTTTTTTTCTTTAGCACACTGAATCTAGCTTATCCTTGCCATTGCTTTCAGCTAAACTCTACTAAATTTAATGAGAATCTGCACTGGTGCCTGAGATTTTTGTTACATTGCCTGGGAAGGAAGGCATAAATGTCACAGTAAGGTTACCAGGTAATGCTGAATCTTTAGTGGAGGTAACTCCATAGCATTATTGTTACACAAGGGAAAAAAAATATTTTCGTTATTTTTTCCTATTAAAATAACAGAGGAAAAAACCCCGCAGAGGCTTATGGGGGAAAAAACTCTAGGCCAGGGAGTAAAGTAATAGTTTGAAATGCACGACAGAATCTAAAGTACACAGCAAAGCCGAGTGTGCTGGTTTTGTCACGCTGTACCCAAATCAGTAATTATGGTCTTCTCTGTACTACAGGTTCTCTATTCTGTCACCTCAGCGGCAGCTTAACAGTCTCTGTCCCTCTCTGTTATACATTTTCCTGTTTCATATGCTGGGTTTTCTGATTTTTTTTAGACTTTTAACTACTACAGTTACTGTAGATACTCCTGGTGCTAAAAGGATGAATGAATCGGTTATATCCCCATTTCATAACTGCTGACACAGAGCAGAAGAATCCGTTAAAGCTGTACACTGACACCTGTGATAAATAACTGGTAATAGTTAACATTGGTAACCAAAATGGAGCGCTGTCTACACAGAGCAATCCAAAGTAGTCAAATACTGCTTAGAAAGAGATACTTTAATTTGATTACAGAGCTGGAAAGACACTAATAACACCTTCACAGATGCTTTGTTACAGCCAGATTCATTCTTTTAAAAGCTGTTCTTTCATTATTGCAAATGTATAAACATTGTGCAAAATGGTATTAAGGTTATAGAACAGAAAAAAAATCATGAGCTGTAATTAAAAACTGTTTTGGAACTTTTGCTCTTTATGCTGAACAGCGGCTCCTGTGTGGGAAACAGTAATTGCTTTTTGCCCCTACCTCCCTACACAGCGACCTGCTCTCTCCTCTCTCGCATCCTATCCTGGCTGAGTTCATGCAGACTTTGACAAGGTTTCTCACGTGCAGATGGCAGGGAGTAAGTGATCCTTCCAGACCTTTGGAGCGTTTGTGTCACCAGAAGATATTTTTCTGAACTGTTAAAAAAAAAAGAAAAAAGAAAAAAGTACTCAACCAGTCCATTGCTTTGAATGTCTTTTAAGGCAAATGTATAGAGTATAACACTGGGTGGATTTTTTTTTACATTTTATTAATTAGTTTGATAAATAAAACATTTAAAAATTTGCTTTTGTCTTCTTCAGAACCATGTTTGCTAAAATCTATGCAGTACCTAAGAGGGATTATCAAAAGTCCCATTTTCAGGGCATACAATGCAAACACTGAATATGAAAATCTCTCTACAGAAGCTGAGTGTAATTACTTGCTTTATTCTTTACAAACCCTAAACTTCACAATCACAGAATCACAGAACGTTAGGGATTGGAAGGGACCTCAAAAGACCATCCAGTCCAATCCCCCTGCCGGAGCAGGAACACCTCGATGAGGTTACAAATACCCCAATAATATATTTTTTACCATTTAGCTGAGATGATAAGTCTTGGTCAAGTCCAAACAGGATATAGAGTTACTTTGCAAATCAAAGTAGGGATTAGGGCCTTCTGTTTCTTTTGAACTAGTATTGCTTCTGTCAAGCAATAAACATTTAGTTCATGAAGCATTATCTCATCGATCTTGTTGTTACATGTACAGCACATTTAGGCTCAGCATGGTAACTGACTTGCTAGTACCAAAGAGGAAAATGGGAATTTATGACTCGTAGTTGAAATAGGTGAAAGCAAATTCTCAGAACACAAGCAAAATATTTTTCATTCTGCCTAGCCTTCTGGGTATCAGTCATCAGAAGCTTGTGACACGTCTTACTGAGAGATTATCAGATAACACCCTGATTTTACACTTGTTCTTTGGCAAAAGGCTGCCTTTTAGGTTCTTATTAAATGACTGGAAGAGATCTCCAAGTTCACATTTTCAGTTAGAATGTCTGACCTAGTTACTCACTAATTGCATTGAGGATACTTGTTCTGAATTGCAATACTGGCCAGTCTTCAGAAGCAATGGAGCAGTCAGTCATCCATTTCAAAAGCAAGTATGCAGAAAATGCCATGCAAATTTGTTTTCTTACAAGCAGTGGAGCATCCCCTATCCTGTACTTCATACCCAGAGAAATTATCCATGTGTCAAAAAATGGCTGTGATTTTGTTATATGTTATTGATTTATTTTCTCTTTTTTCCTCTCTGGAAGGCTCTTTGCTGAGACATCAAAGCTTGTGATTGTTGTCTGTGTCTTTCTGTTAATCTACTGCTCTCTTTAACTCGTGGGGCAGTATTAGCTTTGATGGAAGGGCAATGATTTCAGCATTATGTTATAAAAGATTTTGATGAAGGTTGATGCTGGGAAGAAGTGAAAAGGAATGGATCCAAGAGTTCAGCCTTTTCTCTGTTTCGCTGGCCTGACAGCTGGAAGTACCAGCCAGCCAACTAATCATCATGTCACAGCAGCAGTATCGTGTGTTGCATAGTCTGCAGGTCTTCTTCCTTGCAGTGTGGACTTGGGAGGTAGAAAGTATCTAGAGGTGTTATACCAGGAAGTGTAATTAGTATGGGAGGGAGCTGGGGCCATAGTATAAAAATGTGAATACTCTGCAGAATGGACAAAGGACTGATTTTGGGAGCCATAGAGGAAGAATGAAGCTCTTCCAGTAACAATGTGCCAGGAAGCGGTAAGTAACCAGGATATTCCAGTTCTGCTAATGAAGTGGGTTGCTCTGTCACTGAGTAGTAGGGTCTGCTGATGATGTAGCACAGTCTTCAAGTCTTGTCCATTCATTTTTGTACCTAGAAGCACAATTTTTGCTCTCGGACAGTTGTGAAAATGTCACAGAAGCAGTCAAAGATAACCTCCAAAATGTTGCATAGTTGAAGACTTGTAATTTGTGTGATACTAGATTGGTTTGAAGTGAATTGTCAGGTCAACAGTATGGCGTCAACATGCTTGGAGAGTTGTGGAAGTAAGGCTCCATCTCTGTCCTTACAATGTGGCCTACAAGTATGACACACACCATCAGAACACTTCTAATTCGAGGAGATCTGTTCTGCTGCACTGTGGCCTCTTAGTTGCCAGGGTAGGTTTTCATCTTGCTAACATTCCTGATACTTTTCTTTCTGGCAGAATTGTCTGGTGTTGGGGGAGGGTCTTTGGAATCAGAAGATGAGGAAGGAAATTCACAGTTGTCTGTGGAAGACTGGAGAAGTTATTCAGGCTGAGTTTATATTCTGCAGACAGAGCCCATCTTTATGTTCTGCATTTGCACATTGCTTACCATAGCAGATCCTGCTCTTAGGATGAGGTTGCTGGCTGCTGCCACAAGTCAGGTGATATAAGGCAAGGGAGGAGTTCCCTCAGGACCTTAGTTGGGTTCAGGTTAATTTGGAAAGAGGGATTGGGTTTGTATTTTGTTAAACTGGCAAACATACTGGTGGATATTCACAATATTCCTATTGTGCTTATAAGCAACAGGGGGGTTTGATGGTTTTTTGTTTGGTTTTTTGTTTGTTTGTTGTTTGGTGGTGTGTTTTTTTTTAATTCCTCAGGTGAAATAAGCAGTAACTGTAGCTCATGGTTTGCGACAGAAGAAAACTCATTTCCACCAAACTTTCATTTTTGCTTCCTTTCCCCTTCTGCTTTCATTCTTTTCTTAGTACTGGTATAGCAAGACACATAATGGAGCACAGTGTGTGGCAGCATTAACAAGAGTATCTTGTTACTTGTATCAGTAACAAGTAGAAAACTTCCAAGTTCATCTCTCTTTGGAGATGTAGGTTAAAAAAATTATTGGAAAAAAAAAAAGCTTCCAGCACTAGCAGGGGACTGGAGGCCCACTCAAGCCTGCGTTTCTAAACTCCTTGAATAACTACAGCGTAGGAAAGAACAACTTTCATTGTAAGCCCCACCACTTCAAAGGTGCTAGTAAATGAAGACAGCCTTGACTTCTGTGAGCGGCTACTTGTCTTTCTACCTGGTGAAGTTTATGTATACAGCATTTCTGTCCACAGTTGGGACATCTCTGTGAGCTCTCCTGCCAAGCAGCTTTGGGAGAAGCTCTACCAGTCTGGGCTCTTCTTCTGATTATTGAACCTGAAAATTTTAGAGGAATAGGTTACTATGTACTAAGGAGGAGAAAGGAAAGTAGAACAGATGAAGATTTCTTTTGCAAAAAAGGCTCTAATTTTTAACTGCTCTTGCCTTTCCCAAAGGATGAAAAGCACATTGAAATTTTGCATAGAGGCAGGGATACTCTTTACTGTCCAAGAAAATTACTTAGAAAACATTTAAATACAGCTTTAAGTTTTACCATGTTTTTCTATACAGCAAGCTTTGATAAGTTAAGAGTAGATCCCTTATGTCATCCACCCTTCCCCAACTGTTTTGGAATAGGAGTTGCATTTATGAAATAAAAAGAACTAAATAAGAGCTATAAAACCTGTCCCTTCCTCTGGTTTTTACAGACCAGATGTAATTTTAATGCATCTGTGAGCTAAAAGTGCCTGAAAATAGTGCCTGAAAATAGTCCCTTCACTTATCTGACTTCCAGCACATACTGTACTTCAGTGATTTAAGTTGGTCAGAAGTTGGTCTGTTGCCTCTTCCCAAAAACTTTGTGATGCCAGCATGACTTAAGACACAGTGAAATGAATCCTGTTCTTGCAGATACCTCACCAGTACAATTCTCAGCTATTGACCATCAAAAGCACCTCTTGTTCCAGCAGCCAAATGTATTCACAGTTCTTTTTGCTGTTACCTAATCAGGAATTATTCCAGAGCACTAAGTAGTACTTGAATTTGGTCATACATATATTTACTGGTGTGCTAACTGTTAGGGCATGGCTGTATGCATCAAGTCAGCTGCATGGACTCTGTAGAAATATATTTAATGTTGCTTTCAATGTATCAAACCAAAGGATTTCTTTTCTTCCACATTTTTACTGAGTTCCAACTCTGTCTCATCCTTTCTTCCTATTTTGATGTGCCATAATAGACAGTAATAACTGTCATTTCCTTTTCCTCCAGAAAGGAGTGAATGTTGCAGTTTTCAAGACATTAACAGGAAACAGAAATACCTCCCGTGCTGGAGTATAACTAGAAACATTTTCTAGCTGCTGTCTGAGACAATGCATAAAGGGAGCTCAGGCCCCTGGAGAGACCAACTGTGGTGCAGATATTTTTGCCTGAGGCACGTGGATCAGACATAATGCTAGGTAAAATAAGGTAAAATAGCTGTAGCACCTGACTGTTGAAGTTTTATGTGGCTTGGATGTATAAGAATTCCTTCTCTATCCTGCTAATGCAAGGAGTCAAATGATAAATACTCTCTCTCCACGGACTGAGTACCTCTGAAGTGTGAAGGAATAGCATATGGCTCCCTGCACCATGTTGGCTTTTCACAAGAGTTACGGCAGCTATTTCAGAGTGCTTAGGGACCCTTTACTTACTAAAAAGGAGGGGAGAAAAAGTTGGTTGTTTTTTTCTTTGATCCCAAGCAGGCCAGCATGGAAAGCCCATGTCTGATTGGGTAAGAGTCATCCAACAGCTTTTTCCTGTAGTCTCCATGCATAAATCCTGTGTGAATTTCATCTGCTAGCCCACAGCTTTCCTGAATGTTCAGGGAGTGTCACTTGTCTGTCTACAAAGGATAAAAAATTGCTCAGCAAAGCTGAGATGAAAAACAACATGACCTTTTGTTTAGTCGCTTGGGGTGTAGGTTTTTCACCCTGGAGGCTTCTAGTACTCCTTGTGGACTTCAAGCAGTTACCATTCAATTTGGCCTGAAAGTTTAGAAGGCTTTATGCTCTCCAGGAAGAGCATAGCATCAGCAATATCGATCCACCTTTTACAAAACTGTGCTGGGTAGTGTACAGATTTGTGTGTTATCTGAATCTCACCTTCAACTAGCATTCTGGTCATCTTCTAGAAGCTAAACTGGCTGTTTTGCCTCATTTTCTTGTGGGGGAATTTATCAAAGATAACATTGGCCAGCAGGCATATTCTCTCTGAGGAAAAGGAGTAAAGGAGACAAAGGGATTTGGGGAGGAAAGCATTTTTGGTGATACAGAAATTGTGTGTGCTTAATAAACATCCTTCTGGCTTATGTTTTACCATTTGAAGAACCAGAACTATTGGTGTTAAGCCATTGTTTCTCTGGTGTGGGTTGTGCTTTGCAGACAGTATCATTACTTTTAGAGGCATGCACTTATTGCAGAAAGGTCTTGAAGGGATTGAGATAGGGAAGGCTTCTGTCTTTAGTATTTTCTAGTAAACAGGAAAACTTGAGGACACCTGCACTCACAAGGATCATACGTGTCACTGAGCTGGTTGGGTTTGTTACACCTTGTTTGTATGGGGCCTGTGGCTCTATTGAAAAGGCTGTTTCAAAACTTTGTGGGAGCTGGTGGTCAGGCTTCTTGGGAGATAAAGAAGGTGCTCTAGACAAGGCAGGTTCTGTAACAGGTGATATCTCTCCATGATGTACTAACAGTAAATCAACCTGTAAGTTAAGGAATCAGCGATACAGGCTCTGTGCCCCATAGCTTCATTCAGAATATTTCGTTGTCTTATTTCATAAGAAAGTAAGAGACCTGATCTTGTGGTTCACTGGTGGAGGACAGCAACAGTAGGGTCTTATTCCTAGCTCTGCTGAAAACTCACTTGGGGCCACTTAATCTCTCCGCCTTTTGATTATCCTCCCTTTGCAATTGGGAAAAGTTGTTTTCTCATGGTATCTCTCAGAGAAGGCAGCTGAAAGACTTTTGAGGGACAGACTCCATATAGAGAGGATATGTAAGTGCAAAAGTTTTATGGCAAAAGATTAGGGAGTAAATGAAGGCAGAAAGCAAGTTATTGTGATGCTCCCTGGGACATGAGGAGAACATGATCATTAGTCTTGAGGAGAAGTGGAGCAGTGAGAATTCCTTTAAGTGTTATGTGAGAGTCAGACATAAAACAGACAATGACCGAGGTATTCTGGAGAAATGGACAATCAGTTATTCCACTTAATGACTTTGAAAAGCTAGGAGAAAAAACAGATGAGGTTTCAAAGCTTATTATTGGCAAGAACAGCCCTTCTGTATCTCTTTCACAATCCTGAAAGAATGAGCTGCTTTACATAATGAACATTTACTGTTCTCCCAGACGCACACACACTGACCTATTTAAAAATGCAAATGGTCACAAAGTTCCCTTCAGGCAGCAGTGACAAAATCAATGTAGAAGGAATAGGGTTAGTCCAGCAAGACAATATGTAATTGGGTTGTGGCTTGTCCAGGAGAGATTTCTCTGCAGTCCTCGGGAGATGGGAGCAATAGAGGCTTTAGCATTTGAATGACTCACAGCTCAAGGTTTACACATGAGATTGTGTATAATCCCCATTAACCCAAAGCTGATGATGACTCAGATGTAGGAACTGCAGTGAGACATGACATGTGAAAAAGAACAAACACAAAGAGAGAAAAACACGCAGGAATTACCTTTTCCTACAACAGGTCACTGTAACTTGAAACACAACAAGAGTGACACAGACCCAAAGGACCACTGGAAATCAAGTGATCCAAATCTTTGCACTTATGTTACAGAGTGAGTGTGTGCTGGAAGGCAGGACCAGCATCATCTCCCGGACAGCTCTGTATTCTGCAAGGGAAGATAATTCTGCAGAATCTACTTATTCACAGAAGAGCTGTAGGCAGTTTCAGAGGTTTACTGTGGGGTAAAGAGAATTGAATCCCAGCTGCAGGGAGCATATGTTAGATACGCAAAGCAAATTGTTTCCTTCTCTTAAGTTTAACTACTGAAGTTTTTGTGCAGGAATTTCCATGTGATGGGATCTGGCCTTTAGGTTGGCAGTGTCTGTTTCTGAAAATGACTCTAGGCCTGACAGCAACTAGTTCGAGACTGGTACAAAAACCACAGGATGAGTGAAACAGAAGAAAAGAAGCTGTTGTGATTCTCTTGGTAGCTGCAGAATGACCAAAATTGTTGGGGTGCAATTCTGTATTTTGTTTGGCTTTAAAAAAACAATCAACCCTACTTTCCAAATCCTAGAAGAGCAAGTACATCTGAAGATAATTTACCTATGTCTGTAGCCTTCGTTGCACAAAGATTTCCTGAAGTCTCTGGAGAGTCCCTGTGTGCTCTCAGGGATGGGGCAGAAGTTGATGTCTTCATTGCACCACAGTTATCCTGGGCAGCAGTAGCTTCCCTGCAGATGGTAATGTCTGCACAGAGGATGCTGAGGCAAAATCACCAGGTAGGCCTAGAATTGGCAGCTCAGTTGCTCAGGTTCAAAATGCCATGGTGTCAGAGTGCAGGGGAGCTCGTGCAACTGCTATGAATGCTGTCCCTCTATGGTTATTTAGGGATTTGGTGAGTACCTGACAAGCCAGCCCTGTCTGTGGAGCATGAATTGCTCCCTGCATGAATTAAGGGCATCAAGGGAACTGACAGAGGAAAAGGGAAAAGTGGCTCAAAACACATATACACCGTTCAGGATCAGATATCAGCTAAAAAAAAACAGTGTTTCAAGACAAGGGGGGAGGAAATTGTATATATGAGTGCATAATATTTACTGTGAGATGTGAGCAAATCGTATCAACAATGCATTTCCTTAGGACTGATTTAAGTGGACACACGCAGGCCCTAAGGAGCACACTACTGCAGAAAAAAATATGTTCTTTCCTGGACTTTGCATGGCTTTCAGGATTTAGCTGGGTGTTATCAGCTCAAAATGCTACTTGGTTATAGAGAGTTCTTGTAGCTGCTATGCATGGAGCTTGTCAATGTTCGTAATCTATAAACTAGTCTGTATTAATGCACATTAGCTGTTTGTAGATAACACCCACGTGTCCTGGAGCTGCAGGCCCTTAATGGGATGCTTTTAACAGTGATTACCCAGGCTTGCATTGCTTACTGAGGGCATTTTGCAAAAGAAAGTCACAACATAGAGCTACACAATTTCTCTGATACATCGGCGTTTTCACAAGCAGTTGTGCTTTCTGGACCAGACAGCTCCATTCTCTTACATTTATTCAGCTGGCTAATTCAAGGCAAGTTTGTCACTTCAGCTAGCATTGTTGTAGAAGCCTCCAAAGGTGCACTTGGCCTGTCTGTATCAAGGGTGCAGGTGTGGGTATGCAGGGTGGGACATCAGGGCTGAGGAGTCCTGTGTGTCACGGTGCTGCTGGCCTGCTGCCACCACCATGGTTGTCCTGCCTGCCTGTCTGTGCAGCCATCCTTGGGAAGCTGTACCTATGGCAAAACAAGGCTATCATCTAGAAGAAGGTTTATCAGAATGATGGTGTAAACAACCTCTGTGGTGGTTTTTTCCAAGTTTGGCAGGGTGGGAACTTTTTTGGTGACCCAGAGTCAAGTTCTCTGTTTTTTCTTCATTATCTCTGGGAAAGGTTGCCTCTGTGGTGGTGATGCCTGTGGACATGTGAAAGCACATACACACATGACAGATGATCCCATACAAGCACACAGCTCCATAGCAGCACGGAACAGAAACAATGAAATCCCCCAAAATAATTTTTAAAATATGAAATAGATAGGTTATACCTTTTCTCTGTCTTTGTATACTGTTCTAATCTCCAATAAGAAGCAGTGAGTGGTTTATGAGGTGCCATAGGCTGAGTGCATGATTTCTGTTTTTTATTGGTGCCCCGAGATCATTAGCAGGCTCATTTGCTGACCAGCTGACTGTTAACACCCTGGGAGGAAATGCCTATTTTATATTTACTAACATAACTTGTAGATACAGTATCAACTGAAGCTCAGCAAACCTTTGGGCACAAAATGTGCTCATGTACTTTGCCTCTTGTGTGTGGAACAGACTACAAAGCAACCCCTGGGTGACAATTTTCTCTGAGATTTTAAAGGAGAAGAGATATGTTGAGTGACAGTGGCTTTGCTAGTTGGTGTCTGAGCAGCTCCAGACTTTAATGTGAAGAGACAGGGAAATGCCATCCCTCCCAACTAGCAGAGGTGGGCTGGGAGTGAGCTGCCCTGGCTCTGTTTGCTGAATCTCTAATGTCTTCTCTTTCCTCCCTTACCATTGCTGTGGGTCTACCACGTATATGTTATGGTCAGCACATCAGGCCCCTTGTACAACTGCTGTCACACTGCGTTTGCATACACGTTAGGGAATGCAGAGATGCACTAACTGTAATTTGGGATAAGCAGCAACGACCGGCTTACAAAATGCCATAGGCTGGGTGGGTGGAGGCTCCCGCTGTAACCATCGCCAC
>NW_010208877.1:0-29672 GCF_000695765.1 Mesitornis unicolor | reverse complement strand
GCAGGAAGTGAGGATGTGATGGTTTCTGGGGAGGTGACCTCGCATGGAAGTACTGTAACTTTGCTTTTTTCTACCTCTTTCCATGCACTGTACCTTCTCAGGGTGTTCCCCTGCCTCCGTCACATGCCACGTGCGCTGCGAACAAAGCACTCCTGAACTTGGCTACAGGTTTTTGGGTGTCCATCCAGTTTTGTTTGCTTTCTCTTTTGCCTTTTTGGCAGTTTCCAGCTCCATCCATATGACTGCTCCCTCCAACCTGTTTTGCTGCTGTGCTTCCTTCTCAGCCCTTACCTTCAGCTGAAATGGGTGCTATCTGCTGCCCTTCCAGATTCAGGAGGCAAAACCGCTGGTTGCAGGAAATTGCCATCTGATTCTGACTCCTGTGGGCTGGCAGGAGATCCCTCAAACCCTTCTGCCGTAATGGCTTTTCCAAATTCACCTCTCCAGAAGGGGACCAAGAGGGCTTCAAAACACCATTCCCTGAGGACCTATCTATTTCTCCAGTGCTGTATGGTAGACCTCTTGCCAATTTGTCATCTTTAGTGCTAGGATGCTCCATTGTAGTTTTTCATCTTGTTCCTGCTGTACAGCTGATCTCTGCCTTCTGGGGCCAATGTCAACCTGGTGACCTATAATTATCTCTCCCTGAATTTTATTGCGATCACTAGTTCCTGAAAATCATTCCCGCCAATGCTGTGAGAAGAACTTGCCTTATGGTGCTGCTGTATGAGTTAAGCGTAAGTTCTGGTGTTAAGCATATGTATTAAATTCATGCCCAGAAATTTCTATGAATGATGAACCAAGGTTTCAGGTTTTCCTGTGCTGCTGGATTTCTATCATGTACAGGTCGTCGTTTGGTTGTTGGTTTTGGTTTGTTTATCTTCCAGTGAGAATCTGCTAAAAAGATTTCAAGACTTTGTGTGTTTGATAGTACCTTAGTGGCACAAAGAGTGCCATAAGAGCTTACTTTCATCCTGAGGTTTTCAAAAGAACATTAAGTGTTGCTCCTATTTTTCAGCTGAGTGATTTGTAATGTAGAGAGGCAATTTCTACACAGATGGGTCAGTATTGGTAGAAATATAGATGTAGGCAGGGCAAGGTCATTTCTGTGGAGGATTTTGCAGATGGACTGGGATGCAGTCAGTGGCAAAGTCTGTGCTCTGCCTGCATATTCTGTGTGCTTGCTCAAATGTCCCAAGGCTGCATTGCTTTCCTTGCAGAATTAACAAAGTGTTCTTCACTCACAGGCCTGAGGGTAGGTGTCCTCAGATGATGTCTGAGAAAATAGGTTAGATCTGAAAAAAAAATCTCGTAGAGGCAGGCTGGTTGTGCTGTTCCCTTACACCCTTATTGCCTGTCCTAGTCAAGGCTTTAAAGCATTTTCTGGCAATATTGGAGGCTCAAATGCAAATCCTTCCTCTACCCAGTTCCTCTTCATTATTAACCTTTGGTCTTAGTCTTTACTGCTGAAGATGTGCTCTTCTGTATAAGTGCGATATTCACTGGGTGACCAGCTGGAAGCTACATCTGTTAGGAAACTTTTAAGTGCCAACCTAGAGCTGCATTTGCTGGGACGTTCTCAGCCTCCTTTGCTGACAAGATCACCTCTAGGGCACCAGCTAGTTAGGAAGGAGCCCCTTTGCTCTGAGGACAGGTCTGCCTGACCACACTGTAAGTAAACAAACTCTGCATTCTGCATTTCAGGAGGGATACGTGGTGAGAAGGTGGAGGGGGTGGACTGAAGGAAAAAAAAAAGGACATCATTTTACAGTGCAGGAGAGGTAGACTGTTCTGGGTTCTGCCACAGATCATCTGCACCTTACATGCAATGTACTCCTCATTTCCTCTCCATACGTGATTGTAGAGGTATGCAACAGAAGCTATACACAGCATTTATCTATGCCATGTATAGGTTCTGTTGGGCAGACGTGGATGTCTTTCCCAGATTCGGCTGAGGTGGCTGAAGACTGCTGCTCTTTTGGTGGAGGCTTGTCCTTCCCACCAGTTGGTAGTCCTCTGTGGTAGGAAGGATGTGGGAGGTGCAGCCCAGCTCATTGCTCTGCAAAGCCAGCCAGGCTAATTCAGTCATCTTGGCTGGTGACTTGACCTAAGCTGGCTGGCTCTGAGGGATGTTTACCTTCCTGTCCCACCAACTTGAGCATGAGCCAGGCAGCAGTGCCTTAAACTAGTGCTTAAATAGTGCCAAGATACTGGCTGCGTTGGGGCCTTAGTAGAAGGCTCAGCGGGGCTTGGAGAGTGGTGTCTGCAGCTCCATCTGAATCACGGTGTAAGTGCTTCATTTACCTGATGACAGCACCTCTTCCAGCTGCTTTTTGGAGCTGAACTCTGCTCCTTGGGCTAACTGGAGTTCATTCAGCTTTACACTTTTTGCCATACAATTTTGTATGACAAAGGAGTGATTTTTACAGCTCAAAAAAGATCAAGCATAGATGATCTTTAATGAAGTGATCTTTGTGCCTGATTGTATTAACATCACAGGGAGACAAATGTACTTGAGCTGCAGAGAGCACCCTGCAGCTATAATTAGATGAATAAAGAGGTTCATATTGATCTGTAGATCAGCAGGAGAAAGGAAAGAGCATCACCCATGTAAGCATTCGTGACCAAAAGCCAGTGCAGGCTGCAGAGAAGTCAACTTAGGATCTTGATCCTAAAACAAAAGCTCCAGCCAGCTCATCTGATGCTGGCTCCTCTGCAAAAGAGATGGCAGTGCGCTGAGACCATGCCACTGGCATTTTCAGGGTCACTGTGTTGCCTGGAAGCAGCTGTGTCTGAATTTGTGTAGCGCAGCCAAGAGAGCACCTGCGCTTGGTCAATCAAGCAGTGAGCAAGGTGGAGGTCTGGTATCCTATGGAAACTTTATGTAGGGCTCTCCTTGTTTGTTGGCACCAAGTCAGCTTACACACAACCCAGTGGTACAAGCAACACCTGGGGATCTGTAAAACCCAGGTCTAGACACAACTCCAACACTGTCATCCTGGGCAACTCTTACTCCAGCTTGTGTCTATTAGGGGAAGGAAGGTGCAGTCCTCAGGTGGGGCTCTAGGCCCACTGTAGTTAAGTGATTTGCTCCAGGCTGCCTAATTAAAAGCAGCAATAGCAGCAGACCTGGAGTCCCAACTCCCTGCTCTGAAGGTTTAGATTGAAGTACTGAGGAAACAGATGGATTTTCCCATGTTCTGAAGCCTTCAAACCAGGGCCATGGATAGCTTCCTGGGAAATTCATGGTTAGCCAAAGGAGCCAAGGGATATGGGAGAAATCAGAACAAATGACCCAACAGTTGCTTCTGTTGTTAGAAAGCCATGACTCTGCACAAACTTCTGCTTGTACACTAGAGCGTGGAAGAAGGGTGGGAGGTGTTAAGCGGTTTCTTTTGCCTTGGATCTCTTGTGTACAATAGAGCAACACTTTCATCCCCTTCACTGGCTGAGACTAATGCAAAGTCTTGCACTTGGGAAAGGACAAATTTTCCCCATTGCTATCAATGGAGAAAGAAAAAGCATCTCTCTTTTCTTCAAGGTAGGTTCACTGATCCTTTGTGAAGCATCTTAAGCAGATTGCTGCGTTAGAAGAAGCCAACATGTGTGTGGTCCTTATTTTCTCTCGGGAAAGATGCAGCAGCTAAAAAGCAAGAGGTATTGCTTTCTGCTCAGGGCATTTCACTGAGCAGCTGCTCCCTGGTGACTGCAGTATCCCAGTGTGCAGGGGTTTGCTGCTTCGTGCAGGTGCCTATGATCCTCCCTCCAAAGGGAAAAAACATCCTCTCTTTCAACTAGGCCTGCACTCCCTTGATTGCTTTTTAAAAAATGTCTAAAATAACACTTCTGAAACTATCAAAGGAATCTAACCATCTATTTATGCTTAATTCAGCGAGAGCTTGCAAAAGGGCTCCAGACACAAGCACTTCAGTGCAAGAGGTTGTTGATGCACTCGGTGCTGTCTGCCGCAGCTCGGCTGATGGAGAAGGCAGTGCGGGAATGTGTCGTCAGAGTCGGTGTTGTCCTCTGCCCAGTGAATCAAAGCACATGAAAGCGGATTGAAGACCCTGTGTGCTAGCAGCCATATCTTGTGTGCTGGGAGTTGGTGATTTTTGTGATTTGGGCTTCTGGGTTCTACTTTTAGTCCTCCCTCTGCCCCAGGGGCAAGTGGTTCAGGTTAACTGTGTGAGCAGGGTTTTGAGCAGGCCTTTAACTGCAGTTTTCAGCACATCAGCTTGTCCACAGTTTTCCACAGTTTTTTTTTTTCATACACCCTTTGCCTTGTTCAGTTTTCATCCAGGAGGGATGTTGACTCTATTCCTAGATATTTTCCTCCTTTCAGTGCTCCCTTGTTTGAGAGCAACTTACTGGTCAGTTCTTGAGTTCTTTGGTACCTTCAACACTTCTTTTACACTTTCTTGGACATCCTTCCCCTTTCTGTGCTTCAAAAGGGATATTTGACTCAGAAGCCACCTGTGAAAGAGCTGTGACAATGCAGTGTTAAGTACATGAGATGGAGAGGCATGAGAAAAGTGCAATGATTTTGTTGGAGAGGAAGATAGTGAAATGATGTACTGTATATGTGGGCAAGGGGAAAATCAGTTCAAGTCAGAGTTGAGCCTGAATCAAAAATATTAGCTGTATTCCCTCAAACCTAGATGGTGTTTTTGTCTTTTGAACTGAGTTCTTATCAGCTGAACTGAACCAAACTGAATGCTCAATTCCAGACATATGTGAATACTCTGAAACATCATCTGTGAATGATGATCTTGGACCAAGAGCAAGATGTTGCATTTTGATTTTATTTTTGCTGGTTTACATACCTATACAGTTTCACTGATTTCAGCAGAGATGCTTATTTTGTATATTTTTGCGGATAAAGTCAGTCTGTCTGCATATCAAGATGCATACGTTCTGTGACAGAAATAAGGCATCTGCACTGCAGTAACTGGTCAGCCAACTCAAGAACTACACAGCATCAGAGAAGAGTTGTTTTCCACTCTTTTTCCTTTCTCAGCTTATAAAGGTATGAACTAGAGACTCTCCTGACACAGAACTGAGAATGTAATTAACAAGTGTCTAATGTGCCAGCCTAATTAGTGCTTCTCTTGACTGTCCATGACAATAATGCTCTGTAAGTGGAGGTATTATTTGATTTATAAACTAGGAGTTAGATTTTTTTTTTTAATTGCACTTCTACTACACACTTGTTTGTGGAGGAACAGGACAGAAGCATGGCAGAGAATCACTAATTCAATGTGACACTTGTTTCACAGCGTGGCAGGTTACGCCAAGTACTTCTGTAGTACCTGGCCTATACAGCGGATAAAAATAACACTGGGGCTTACCATGAACTGATAGTGGTAAGGAAGAAATTCAAAGCTAAAGTTATAACTGCATCCACATCTTACCTTGCAGCAGCCAAATACTGCAGGAAGTTTTGGAATGATGGCTCTTTTTGCAGCTTGCTGTAAGGTTTTAATGTTGTTTTAAATGTTTCTTCTAACCTGAATTTTGGAAGCAGCTATGGCTTTAACATTAAAAGTCAGTTTGTGAAATGGGCTTACACCTGAAACTGGGACAAAAAATCCCTGCCCTTGGAGAGTGGTTTCTCAGTTCTTCTCCTGAATATGTGGTCTTTAGGGGCTGGGCCAGATGGAAAGGACTTTTGGAGAGTAACATGGATTACGTGTGTGATACTTAGAAGGGATAGAAAGCCAAAACATGTGATAAAAAACAACCCCTCCACCCCATCCTTGTCCCTCTGTTTTTTTAAGCGGTCTTTAGTTGAGCTGCAGGTGGAGTCAGAAAATCTGACCCAAATCTCAGGTTGAATGATGGATTCACTCCACAGTGGATGCACCTGTCTGTACAAATCTGTCACATCAACTGATCTGCAAGGATGCGCCGCATTTTCTGCTTCCCGAAGATGGCTTAAAATGCACTGGCAGAACATCAGCCCCCTCTCGGTCTTTGGGCTGCGGGGAGCACGGTGCTCTGAAGAGGTGCTTGCATGACTCTTACCTAGCTGGGTTTTTTGAGGAGCCTAGGGCACATCTGTTTGCTTCTGCACTGCATGGTATAGGCATACCTTGAGGCAGCTGGAGCTCACCTGAGCAATAACAGCTCCTTGTGTGTTTCAGTTACTCTTCAGAAATTTTAATTCCTGGAACATCTGGTCTGTCCTAATTTCTCTTCCATTCTTCTCCTGGGAAATCTAGATATGTATGTGGCATCTGTCTCTCACCCTCCTTTGCTTAGATGGAGACAAAGAGTTATTAGTATTTGCAAATAGCCACTTTATCTGTTGGAAAGTGTCTTCCTACGAGTCCCCTTTCAGTCCATTTCTTCCCTTGACTGGTTTCTTCTTCTTCTGTAACTGGAAAAGGGGTCTGTTGTTTACTGCACTTGCATGTTAAAAGTTCCTTTCCATAGTGAACCCTCTTGCAACACCTGGACCACCAGCTTCTGTAATTTGAAACAGGAGCCCTGTAAATAAATCCTTTCTGTTGTCCTCTGCTTGCTTACCCCTGTTTTACTCTCTCAGACACAGTTCCTTTTTGATTACAGAGCTAAAGACCCAGCAATAAGCACGAGCCATGCACCCAGGATATACTCACCTCTCTCTCTATCGTGATGGTAGAGCAGTGATCTTCGAGTTTGGCATGTCTAAACTCACCATTTCCTGCCCCATTCTGGCATGGGAATCTGCAGCCTGCATCACACTGAGCTGAGGGTGCTGCTGCAAAGAGGATTCTCCTCCTGCCCTCAGGAGCCATTTAATGAGCACAGCTGTCATGCTTCAATGCGCTGATGTCTGCCATTGATTGGCAGGCAGTGGGGTTGTTGTATTATGGTCATATTAGCTAATCACTGATGATAATTGTTATTAATCACTGTCTTGGATCTCTGGTATGAAGAAGCTTTAGTTTCTCAATTGTAGCTGTTCGAGGTGAAATGCAAGAGCTGCTTAACAATGTGTAAGTAGGATAAAAATGGAAGGGAAGGCTTATTTTTTATTATTTTCCCATATCTCTGAAAAAGCAGCACCTTGTACTGCAAGGTCTCCAAACTACGCATCTGAGCTGCGCTGGCTCTAAAGGTGGTCTGGTGTCCTCCAGCCTGGTTTGCTGCAAAAGAAAGTGGTATTTCATGGTGTTCCCTCAAAATACCGTTCTGTACCAGCTGGGCTTAGTTTGCAAGACCAATGCTCAGTGTAGACAAAGGGTAAAAAGCACTAATTCATCCCCTCTGTGCTGGCTGTGGCCAGTTTTCCCTGCAGTACATTGACAACATTTTTCTCTCTTAAATAGTTGTGTGCTACAGCTTTCCTCTTTTGCATACCTTGGAAAGTGGTTCTGGAGTCTAGGATTTCTCACAATACAAAGTTCTTTGATCATCTTTGTCTTCTCTCATCCATGGCCTGCCTTTGCTCCCAACCCCCACGGTCTGCATGTGGTTTCTCAGGCTCCAGAGTCTTTCCTTGACTTGCCCATAGGGGGAATTTGATTTGCCACAAGTTTCTGGGTAAGTGCTGTTGCTTTTCATCATTCTTTGAATGATGAACAGGGAAAGCATTGGAAGACTTTGACTCTCCATTGCATTTCCAAAATCCCCACTTGTGGGACTGGCTACAACTGGCCTGAGAAGAACAGACATTCAAGAGCAAAAATTTAACCCATTCGTTACAGCTTGGAAAGTCTGGACAAAGGACAAAAAGGGCCAACATCTTCTTAACAATCCCCTCAGCAGTTCATGTCCTTGACTGACACTCTCCCTTCCTCTGATCTTGAGAGGAAAGGAAGAGAGGGGAGCGAGAAGAAGATTAAGCATTGCTATGTCTCAGCTGCCAGTGTTACATCAAAAAATTAATGCATCGTGTTGGGGATGTTTCAAACTCCATAATCTGTTTTGCTGCCTCAGTTCTGGGGCTGTTCAAAGTGGTTTCTTCTGCCAATTCAGTCAGTGATGCTGTTAGATTTATTGAGGACTTTGGCAATTAATTGCTTTCAGACCTGAGAAGGGCCTCATTGTTGTCTGTCAGAGTTTTAATTAATCAAAGTGGCAGATGGGTAGTATCAGCCTCAAATGCTGGTGTAATTAACTCATTCATTATCATGTTCTCTTTCTCTCTGACGGTTTATAAAGGACATCTTTAATCTAGCTGCCATCGTGCTGCCCCATAGCAGGAGTTAAATGATTTTAATCAGTCTTTACCATAATTGCCCTGTATCCAGGATACCATTAGGGAAAATGCTAATTTTTTGCAATAAATATGTGAGATCCTCCTTGGCTTCAGACACGTGAGTAGGGTTTGACCTGCAAAGATGAGCAGGGGCTGATGAGATTGAAGTTCCCTTTGAAAGTTTCTGGAATTTCTTTGCGACTCACCCAGTGCCTCCATAAATATCCTGTCCTGAACTGTCTGGTCTCCTGGCTCTCTGGGCCATGTCATGATAGAAATATGATCAACTGTCACGTTTTCACAGACCAAAACAGCCACCTTACCTAGGGGAAATAAAAAGAACACACCTCGTTAGGCCCTCAAAACTGGATGTGAAAATTGCTGCAGGAGGGTTTTGCTTGCAGCTGACCAAGTCCCTGCTGGGAGATAGTGTCACTTGCGGTGGGATTTCTTGGGTCTTTCTGAATGTGCCCTACCCAAGTTGTTTGAGACATGTCCTCCATCATGAATGGATACCCAGGAAACACTCCCAGGCACTAAATGTGTCTTGGTAAGTTGTTAGCATAGATTTTAACATGCTTTTGGCCCAGGCTGCCTCAGTGAGAGTACCCAGCATGACTGAGGAGTTTACACAGGTCAGGAGCAGTAGACAGTTTGGATGCTTTGGCCTCTTCTGCCCTGAGGAATAAGAGTTTGGACTTGGGTGAGTCTGTACCAATTGGCGTCAGCACCAGAGAAAGGTCCTGAGCGCATTGAGCACGCTAGGATAGGTGCTGCCATAGATACTTGTCACACATGAAATGAGGAGTTTGAAGTGGAACCAGATGCAAAAGTACAACTTAAATCCCATGTCTCTGAAATATACCCAGTACTCATCCTAAATCTTGACATGATGCCTGGGAGTACTCATGACAATGACTACTTCAGGAACTTTGGAGTGACCTGTACTACAACTGTTCATATCTAAATAGTTGCTTGCAACCCAACATGGGTGCCAGCAAGCTGCCTTTTCTTCCAGATTGTATTTCCAGGGTTGCCTGAATGGGACGTGAAAGCAGGAGCCTTGGCCTTCTGAGGAAACCCTTTGTGCTGGATGCCCTTCCTGAGATGAAGGGGAGGGAGGGCCCCAGTCTTACCTCAACTGTAACCCCTTTACATAAGGATGAGGGCAACCTCTCCATGGCACTGTCCATCCAAGCTGTGAAGCCAGTGCTTCTCCCCAGCACTGGGGACATCCTAAATAATGAGATCATTCACCTTTAATGTGGTGTCAAGAAGGCAAAGCAAAGAGTTTACATCTCTGACTGCTGCTTGAAGACTCTACCACTGCGTGAGCGCTTTTAAAACATTTGGTAGGAACACAAAGCCTATTAAAATTTAGACCGAAATCCTCAGCCAAACCAATAATGTGGCTTTATTAATCAAAAGGTTTGGGAAAAGAACAGCTTGGCTTTTCTTAATTAAGACTGTCTTTCCCTGCCAGATTAATTACCCAGAATTCATTGCAAATCTCTGGCTCCATGGATGTAATTGATCCAGTCAGGCTGCTAGCTTGTGCTTGCAGGGATCTGTCTGTGATCCTCCTTCTGTGGGAATATGGGGAGGGCGGGAAGGAGGGAGCTGGCTGCCAGTTATTAATAGAATTTGGAACAATCTTTTTCCCCTAGCTGATTACATCAAAATACCAGACAGTTGCATAATGTCGTGCATCTCAGTAACAGCAGCAAGTACCACCACAAGCCCAGAGAAAAGTGTGGAGGCTGTGTGGAGACAGATGTCAAAGGCAGCAGTGGATTTTTTTCTGGAGAGGTGAAGTAATGGGATTTTTTTCTACACATATTCATAGACAGTGTGCTTGGAAGTGTACTGTGGATGTTTCAAATGCCTTCCTGGGCTGTAGTTTTAGTGTAACATGATGGGTTCAAATTAAGACCAGGACAAGGAATAAGATTGCTGGTCCCCTTGGATGATGTCCATATGAAGTACAGGGGTGATCCCACCATAATTGCTGGTGCTTATGGCCCACTTGCTGGTCGGAGTAGAGTGCTGATGGGAACCCAGTGACCTCTGCCCCTGCTCTGTAGAACAGCAAGTCTTAGGTTTCCAGAAGTGGAGACTGAGACAGGCTGCAGGTCAAGTGATGGGAAAGGAGCACTGCTGTTTGGGACACACTGTTTCTCAGCACTAGCTGAGAAAGGCCGTCCAAGGAATGTCTCCTGGGTTGGGAGCTCTCCCTGTAAAACATCCATTGCTTGTTGTGTAAGGTCATGAGTGATCCCCTTTCATAGATGTGTTACTTTGGAAAACATAATGGGCAGCAACAGCTTTGGCTTGTTGAGCTGCTGATCTCCTTCAACCTTGCAAATAGCATTTTAAAGCCTCAACACAGCCCTGTATGCTGCTTCTTGTTTGCTTTGACTGTTAGACAAATGCCTTAGTTAAACATTTTCAGGGATTTCTAATCCAGGGCCTGTCCTTTAGCATGAGGCTCTGCTTTACCCCAGGCCAGCTTCTTGACTGCGGTGGCTGTACTTGCTTCATTCTGCCTGAGTACTCGGCCCCTCTCTACTTTCCCTTTTCTATTTTCTCTGGACTTTTTTTCCCTTCCCTACTGCAGTCTTTAAACAAAAAACCAAACAATTCCCCAAAGCTCTGAAAGATGCTTCTGATACAAGATGCACTGTAATGATTACAGCTCTCTGCAGCATCACCATTCACAAATGGTGACAGTCATAGGACTGGCTGCCTTGCTCTTTACAGAACAGCTTTTGCCAGGCTTCATCCACAGCCTTGCAGACTTTGCTGTTTAAAAAAATGCTGGGTTTCCCCTTAGAGTTTAGAAATTCAGGCCTGAATTTTCAGGAGGTAGCAGTAATTTGAGGACTGTAAATTTGCCTAGAAAATGTTTTGGTTTGTTTTTTTTTTAATTTTAGAAATAGTTGAACAGTATTCTTTTGGCATTCTGCTTTTAAAAATCCCCTGAACTGAACACTCTGAGTTACTTAATCCTTTTTGCAAGTTCGGAACAGCGGTTGAGAATAGGAGACAAGGTGCAAGGTGTAACAAGCTGTAGATCATAAGCACAATAAACTGCAGAGCTAAGGTGTTTGGTGGTTGAGTCTCACACCGACTGTGGATAGTAGGAGGACCTCACAGATTCCTTCTGTTGCTTCTCCCTTTTTCAGTAAGAAGAGTGAAGTAACCAGCATTTTGGGGAGAATATCTGTGTTCATCCTGGGCAGCCTAACTTACTTCTTCTGATTAATAAAGTCAGGGGAAAGATGACTGATGTGACTGCTGACTAGCCAATACATGCAAAAGAGGGGTGGGTGCTTTTTTCCTACCTTTAGAGATGGGTGTCAATTTAAAATTGAGACACTGGAGGCCAGTCAAGCATTTAAAATCATACTAGACAGCTGTGTAGGCAGTTTGGTGCTGAGTGCAATTGGGATGAATAATTTCTAGGAGGTACCTATTTTTCTCTGGTGATTGCTAAGGCAGCTTAGATTTTGACAAGTGGTCTTTAGATGTATAAAGTTGGGTGAGCTGTAGATGTCTACTTTAAATATGTACCAAGGCAGGTTGAAATATATGGCCCTAAGCACTGCTCGACTTATCGAGGTGGTTACTGGAGATTGAGGACAGACACTGTCACTCTGTGTGTTGTGAACAGAAACAACTCCAGATCTGGCATCTTTCACCACTGTGAAACCTTATCTGAATGGAAAGGACAAACACATGGATTGTATGTGAAAGTGGGAATCCAGCGGAATTACTTAGCCTCTTTATTCTGCTTATAGCCTTGAAAATGATCCATTATGCTCTGACCTGAGTCTGCTCCGAAGTTCGATAAGGCTTTAATGATGCAATAAAGTTCATAGCATTCACAAATTAGAGAAGGCTGTGCATGTTTAAAAAGTATATAAAATAAATGAGTTTATGGACGTCTGGTGTTATTTAGTGCATTAAATAACTAGGACACTGTTTACATTAAGTAGTCAGAGCATGTTACTCCCAGCTAAATTCAAAATGAGAGGGAGGGGAATACTTTAATTATCCTTTATAAGATATGCAACTCTGTGACTGTGTCTCGCCTGGATGCATGGGGCTACTGTTGGCTATTTTGGGGGGATGTTCAGCCTTGTTTACAGATGTATGAGTAACTGATATTGGTCATGAACTCACAATGTTTCGGCCAGTCTCCCATAACTGCCTGTGAACACGCTCTTTTCCCCTGCAGATGCAAGGTAACTGCATTTCCACTTTGGCTGATGCCAGTTTATCAGGCAGTAAGACCATACAGGTCGAGAGTCATCCTAGTGCCACACACCTGGTCTTGCCTTGCACTACCTTTGTGTGTGCCCATAGCAGTCTGAGTGCAATCTCACACAGGCATATATTTACACCTGTAGCCATGACTGGATATAGGTGTGCAGATTCATGCAGACTTTATGGCAAAGATGATGCTTTAAGATTAATGGCTACTAATTCACTGGGAGTTGAGGGGTTTTTTTGGTGGTAGATGGTAAAAATGGTGCAGTATTAGTTAATATATTTGCATTATTTGCATATAGTTGCAAATCCTGCAGTAAGACTGACTCAGTTGGGCTCGCAGAGATGATCCACTCGCTGCTCTCCTGTGCTTTTGCTTCTGGATCGTAAAACCAGAAGATGTGAGTACTGAGGAGCTGAGAGCACGAAATGCCCCAAGGGCACAGTCCTGACCCTTTGTGCCCTCTCAAGCCTGAGGAAAAATCCTGCTGATTTCAGTCAGGTTTATGTCAGGCCCTTAGGTCATCTTGTTCAAAATTAATGAACCAGTTGCCTGGTGGACCTATACTGCATTGGGAATTTTATCGCTGTAGTTGCAGGCAGTTGTTAACCATCTTCTGCAGGGACTGGCATCCTTTGGCCATTGAGCAGACGGCTGTTGTGTCGCTCCTGGAAGTGGCTGGTAACTTCTGGATGGGAGACACTTGTTTGCTGTTTGAAATTCTCAGACCAGATTATTTTCTCTTTAAGATTCAGATAAATATATTCCCCATGCAGATAAACCTACAGTCATCAAAGGTTAGGCTTTGAAGTTTTCACCTGTTTCTGAACCACAACAGTTTCACGTTCCCAGCAGTTAAAAACTTCTTCCTGCCACCACCTTATCTGGAATGTTTTTTACTCTCAAGCCAGTGATTTTTGCAATTCTGCTGTGAATTTTGCAGCTTGAACTCAGATCCCAATGTTTTGGCAACACTCCTGTCTGTGTGTGAGGGAGCCCAGGCTGCACTATCACTCAAACCTCCTTGTTTTACAGGCAACCTTCTATCTCCCTAGAGCAACCCAGCCTTTCAGCATTCCTATTCTGAAATCCACTGAGCTGGTAAAGACCACAGTGTGTTATAGCTGCTACAATTCAGCAGAGTCCTGGCTGGCTGGTAGAGGAAATTACTATTGGTCTGATCAGGTGCAGGGCACATTACAGTTTTTAGGTAAGTTGCTGTGTGCACAGAATAAAACAAGACCTGGTGGGGCACCTGGAGTTAGGAATAACATGTTTTGGTAAGAGTAATTAAGTTACAGGTAAGGTGATGTGCGCAGTAATTTGTGTTTGCCCAGCCTGAGTGACCCAACTTTTTGGTAATTGGGGGATATAATCTAACAGGAGGATTGTTTGTCAGGCAGCAGCCTGTGAAGACCCAGTTTTGGTCCTGGTCTCTAGAAAGGCTGGTTGGAGAGGAGTCTATGAAGTCTGGTCTGCCAGTGTTTCACAGCTCCTTCCTCCTTTCCCTGAGGACCATCTAGGGCTTGTCTTGCCCTCTTTTCTCCGAACCATCGGTGTTATCACTGCAGTAATCAATAGTTCCCACCCATCTCTTCACACCACATCTCCCTTTTCTCTGCCGGTCCTATTCTTGCTCACTATATTCTGCCCTCAGCCCCTTCTCCCACTGTCGCATACCCTCCCCTTGTTTTTTTGTCCTCCATTTCTGATTACCATAGCTGTTTCTTTCCAAGCAGCTCCTTGTCTTGCCCATGTCCTTTTCTCTATTTGTTCCCTCTCTGTCTCTCTGTGTATGTTAACAGACTTACTGGAACAGACCTATATTTAAAAGAAAGGAAAAAAAAAAGAGAGAGAAAGAAGGAAAGGACTTACCTGGTTTCCAGGGGAAGGATGAGGAACAGACTCTGCCTGTCTCTGCAGCACAGGATCCTCGCTTGTGCAAGCATGGGAAAGTTCTGTGACCCTTCAGCAGAAGAAGAGTTTGCAGAGCTTCTTGTGACCATCTTTTCTGAGCTTTGTTTGTCGCGAGAGACACTGCCCCTGCTCTCCTACTGAGACAGGAAGACCACGCAGCTGGTTGCACTGGGCTTCAGGGCATGTCACTTTGAAACGTGGTACTCTAGGCACTCAATGAGCACTACGGAAACAGGGGCAGCCTCGAAAGACGTCCTGGGGTATAGCTTGTTGCCATGTGTCCCACGTTCAGGAGAAGAGCTGTGGCTCTAGCCTAGCTCTTTACCAACCCCTTCCTACCATGGTGTTGGTGATTGCTTCCATCGTCCTCACTTTCTCTGTGCATGCTTGCTCTGAGCATTCCCTGTGTCTTGAAGGTGACATGGCTATTTGTAGACAATAAAGCCCTGGAGTGAGGAATGACTCCAGCACTGCTTAGAGGGGAGATGTTCATTGTCAAAGGCAGCTCTGTACTGTCCCTGGGAAGGACCTGGCACACCAGAGTGGATACTCTGAAAATAGCAGCATTTTTCAGTGCTTGCCTATACTTTCCTCAAGCTTCTCTCTTGCACACAGGGAAGGCACTATGAACTGTATAGTGATGTTTGGTAAACGATTTTTGCTGTTTCATGCCATAAACAAATGATAAGTCAAAGCGCTAACATATTGCGCTATGTATGTTAAGCCATGGCATTTTGCTCAAATCTCTTATGTGAAGTCTTGACCTCTGATGTGTGGGCAGAAGATGAAAGTTTACTGTATAAGGCCCTGTGTGGAACGTGACCAGAAAGAAAGAGATTTTATTGACCAGGAATGGCAGTAAACAAACAAGGAAGGAGGTAAATTTCACAGTGTATGTTACAGGTTAACAGAGGAGAGGAAAAGATTAAGAAGAGTCATTCATTTGCTTTTTTTTATTATGTATATTTTCATTAGAAAACAACCTTGAACACCCAGGAATAGTTTTCTAATAAACTTAAGCTCATGAAGAGCACTTGGAAGTTTCCATTCTGGGTTCAGGAGAATGACGGGACAGTAACACAGTCGACATGGTCATTCCTCTTAGTCAACCCCTCCCTTGCGGCTGATCGTTTTTCACATTGCAGCCTTCCCTTCCCCGTGCTTCCTGCCCTCAACACCACCACCCCCTCCCTCCCAACCCCACAGGTATCTCTGAAGAAGCCTCTAAGATAGTATTTCTGCATGGATACACCATCAACTCATCTCATCCCTCAGTGAACACAGTGATTCATCCCAGGCCTGACTCAGGGCCCTACCAACAGACCTTGGAGATTGATGCAGAGACACTGCTTCCTCTCCTAGGCAGACCCTGTAGTAGTGAAAGATCAGACCGTAGTCCTTGGGAGTGATTTCAAAGGGGATCCAGGTGAAGAGATGCAGAATTGGCCTACTGGGGGCTCTGTCGCTGAGGATGAAGATCCAGGGAAATGTTCTTGCCATCCCCGCTAGCTACCTCCCTTCTTACTGTCAGCCTCTCTGGGGCAAAAGTCCTGAAGGGGTTGATGCACAGCTGTGAGCTGGTTGTGCTTCTGTAATGAGGAAGGTTTCCTCCTCAAGCCTGGCCTGCACTGCCTACAGAGGGTTTGTTTATAATGGAGCACTGATCTGCATGAGCTAAAAACATGAAGGACACTGCCATTTTGCTTTGCTACCATATAAATCTGATAAAGATTCTTACTCTGCTGTCAGGGCAGACCTCACACAGTTTTACCACCATCTAAAATACAACTGCGTTGTCCTCACCATGTTTTTGTCTCAGGTACATCATCCACTCTAGTTACCCTGAGGCTAAGAAACAAAAGATTCCCCATGCCATTATCCCACAGCTCATAGCAGTGAAGAAGATGCTTGAAAGCATTTGCTATTCTGGATCAAGAAGCTAAACTCGATGAAAAAGGGTTCTGCTGGCCACACTGGTCTAGAGGGATGGGAGAAAGGTTTGTGTGCCTGTTAGCAAGGAGTAGAAGGGCTGTCCACACTCCTGTCTCAGAGAGATGGTCTCCCATTTAGTAGCAATTAATCACCCTTTTCCAAAGGAAAGTGAAGATTATGGAGTGAGTGAAAGGGAAGGGGGAATAAAATGTCATAAGAACACAGGTACTGAGATCAGCTGTTCAGAGAACATCGATTTTTGTCTCTCTATTTGTGAAAGATGATCAGGTGGCTTAGGTAGAGGTCTGTTCATCCTTCTAGGAATAAGGACTAAATTGAACTTCTGCAATGTGCAGTGAAAGAATTCCCAGAGAAGTGTGGCAGGCTGGATTTTAAAGGAAAGCTGTCTCATAATGAAGAGCAAAGAGCGAAGCAGCTCTGTCACCAACTTGAATTGTGAAAGGATGAGACAGATCCCTTGCAGGGGCACACTGGGCATGTGCAATACTTGATTATTGATATCAAAACTTTTATAAGCCGATACATGCTCCTACTGCCCAACTGTGACTTGCTAACAACTTGCTAAAACAGGTTGTCATCCTGCCACAGAGGGGTGCAACCAGAGGCAAAACACTTCTGCCTGATGCTGGCTATCCCATCCAGAAGGAAGCTGTGGGCCTCTGTAGAAGACTACACTCTAGGAAGTCTTCTTGATAATGAGCAGACTCAATTAATCAGGCTGTCTTTGAGCAAGCAAGACACTCAATGGGATGTCCTAATTCTGTTTGCACATCGATGCATAATATAACATATAAAGAAGCATCTTCCCTTAGTACCTCATCTCTACTGTTGTTTAAAACTTTAAGTCCTCCTTGATGTTGGGGAAAAAGGGGTTAATTATAGGAAATAAACAAGCTGGGAAAAATACTGTCAATGTGGCTTGGAAAATAATTTTTCTCTGAGTCCTTGTCCCCCTTCAGAAATCCATCTCTTCGCAAACAGTTGTGATGGCAGGTGTTTGTGCTTTTGCATCATTGTGCTTGTTTGAGTATGGCTCAGGTGTATCTGAGGAGTCTTCAGTCTGTTTCCCACCGCTGGAGCTGAGTGTCTGTTTTCCATATACTTCTGCATTAATTAATTCTCATACAGTAATGAGCATGAATCAGAGAGGCCAGAGGTCACATAAAATCATTTCCCTCTTCTGCCTTCTCTTTGCCTGAAGTCAAATCATACATCATACTTTCCACACAGCAACTCCCTAGCTCCTATCAAGACTTATTCAACAGAGCTAAGTATTCTTTCAGGTTTACTTGTTTCTTTTTCTTTCTTTATGTTTTCAGGATAACATTTATAAATATATAGGTATGTGTGTACATATATTTTATCTTGCAATTCCAGTTCTGGAAGAGAAAACATCATTTTTTCATCAAAGGAGAAACTCACCCACTGACCTGGAGGTAATTTGAATAATGAACTAAGATAGTTTTTGATGTTTGTGTAAACAGCACAGAAGTGTCAGATTCTGCTCTCCTTGTATCCAACGTGAAAGATGTGAGATCAAAGACTGTCTTCAGTAACTGCAGCATGTCAGACTTGCATTACTGAGGGAAATATTCCTAGAGCCACCAGCTCATTGCTGTCATAGGGAAACCCATAGGTACTTTCACTGTATCTCCTTCAATGTGGAAGAAGAGGTGAAGGTCAATGCAATAAGCTCCTACACTTGTTTCTCTTCTCAGGATTCAAATATGTCATTGTCTATTGCTGAAATGGATTTGCCTATCTGGATACATGAAGGATGTAGAGAGCATGAGGCATCTATTGGCTCAGGAACGAGAAGGAGCAGTCACAGGTGAGGTGAATAGTGGAAGGGAGGTTAGGATACCAGGCCAGTGGTCACTAAGGCAATTCCACTGCTGACTATTTCCCTCCAAGCACCTGGCCAACATCTAATTGTAAGAGGAAGGCACAGGGCCACGTGTTCCCAGAAGGAGATGTTCAGGAGTCCTGGTGGATGAACCACAGGTAGAAAGTGCTAGTGATGCAGCTTCCTCCTACACTGAAGAGCAGCAGTACTTTGCTCAGTCAAAATAATCCTTTTTCTCTTGCGCAAAACAGAGAGAAGATGCTTGAATGACCACCACACGTGGGCAGGGGATGGTCTTCAGAACTGGAAAGTCTTCAGAATTGTCCTCCATCTATGGGCATTGGTTCTGATGTTTTACTGCTGCCAGATACAAGGATTTTGAGAAGGGTCAGGGACCTGGCAGACATGAGTAGGGTTTTCCTGTTTCCCCAAGTAAAAAATATACTGGACAGCCAATGCCTCTCTTGTCTCCAATCTGTTCTGCTGACTTGCTCTTTCCGGGAGTTGCCCATCACGGTAAGGTAAGACATGGACTTCTTCAGCACCTTGCTCGGGAAACTACAACAGGGAACATACCTGATTTAGTTGAAAAACAGTTCACCACTTCCGACATTTGAAACTGGAAACCAAATGTTAGCTGGTATATGTGTTTTGCTAGCATTATGGGTTTTTTTTTGTGGCAACCAATGAACAGCAGGCACTGAGAGGGGCAAAGTGAATATATATCAAAGAGGACTGGCAGATGGTTATAGAGTCTGACTACTAATACAGCTTTCAATGGTCCCTGTGTTCTCTGATGACCCTTGGGTTAGTGCATGTGCTTGAGACATTGCAGGTACAGAGGAAGAGGGTCTGAACTTGGCATGGGTATTTACCATGAGACTGGGTGGCCAAAATGGAAGCTGTGGAAGCTTGCACCAATGTTTCAGTAGGCAAGAACAGCATTGGCAACTGATACAGAGCAAAACACCTCTGAAGAGAATAACCACCAGAGCACTGCCAGAAAGACCTGTCAAAACTGACAGAAAATCAGGGGACCAGCAGAAATCACAAGAATGAGCAGGACCACACACACACGATTTCTGATGATGGCTGAACACAGTCCTCCGCACTGACCACCCCCAAACGGTGTTGGAGGACCACAAAGCCCAAGAACTGAGAGGTCTCCACAGTGATAGGACCTGGAATTTTCTCCACTGGGAGAAACAGCTGCCAAACTCTACAAGCTTTGTTTGTCAGTGGAAGCTGATCTGACTGCTTTGTAACAAAATACAGAGCATGTCCCTTCAGGAACCCAGCAGACAGGACTAGAGGAAAGATGTGGGGAAGAAGAGATGCCTTCCGTAGCATAGCTTTGCCCCATCTCTTCTGTCTGCCAGAATCCTCCAATACACAATGTATTTTGCATGTCTTGGGAGCATATTGTCTCCGTTTGCACCTATTAAAGTCCTGCATAGTAGCACAAAGGGGATGGCACAAGGAGGGTGTGGTAGATGAGAGAACTGTGCTATAGAAGGAAGAGACCCTCATCAGTATTTCTGCCAACAACACTTTGGGGAGGAAATAAAAAGAGAATCCAAACCCCCAAACCCCACACTAAATTTGCACTTGTTCTCTCAGGCTGGCAGCCTAGAAGTTCATGAACTCAGAAGTACCTTGTTCTGGAGTAAACTGTTCTGAAAACAGTTTCCAATGGCTTTCCTGAGTTGGCTTTGCTGGTGGCAGCCCTTCGGCTCCATGCTGGCACAGGTATGAAGCTCTTTGAACAAGTTTTGACCTTCCTTTAGCCCCTCTGCCCATCAAGCCAGCTAATGACATGCTTCGTATTGCACAGAACACATACAATTGACAAGTTCATAGTGTTGTTTAAATATTAAACAGTCTAGACAGGCTTTTGAGTCTTACACCACTAGGAAAAGGCTCAGACCATACCCATCTCTGAAATTGGGCTGCGGGATCATTTGCACAGTAAGACAGACAATAAGACTTGTATACATTGCCATGCAACAGAAGAGACCCCGAACCGCCAGCCCTAAGTGGAAAGTTTATTTCTAAGCACAATATATGGAAAAACCAAACCAACAAACCCCACAGATATAGAAAACATTGTAGCAAATCCCTGGTCAAGTAGGACTTCATGTCTGTCACTACCCTGCACCTCACAGCCGCTTAAAATGTCATGCAATGGAGGAGAGGGCACTCAGATGACACCCTCTGCTCCGGATCAAGGAGGATCTCCAAGCAGGAGAGGGCCGATGGGACTCCCGCTGCGTGATTCGGACTGTAACCAGCAAAAGGGCAGTGCTGCTCACCCCCACCACACACTTCGTGACTACCGGTGGCAGGCTTAGCACTTCAACAGGCTTTACCAACGTGGATTCTCACAACACCCCTGTGAGGTAGGTACGTATTGTTATTCCCCCTTTGCGTGGAGGGGGGACTGAGCCAAACAGCCCAAGGCTACAGAGTCGGTGGCAGAGCTGGAGTGAGAGTATGCAGAGTCCTGTGTGCTCAGAGTACTACATCGCACCACTCTTTCGCGGCAAGTTGTGCTTCTGACCTCAGAAACTTTTAGCTGTTAGCCAAATTAATCTGACTTCTCCATATTAAAACAAGTGGAGGGCAGGGAGGGAAACGACATCATGTCTGACAGCTGTCCCTTTGTTTGTGTATGCTTCCCCTTTCCCAAAACCACCATCATTACTCATCTCCTGGAATGAGGACAGCTTCCAGAACAGGCATGGGGGCGAGAGGCTCCTGTGTTTGCTTGCTTAGGCCAGGTTTCTCTCTACTGTGGATCAGAAGCGGTTCTTCCAAAGACCATTCATTGCAACACCTTCATTCTGGGGGTAACTGCTTTTAGAGATGATTGGGATTGCCCCTTCCCTCTCCCTCTGCCCACCAACACCCCTTCCTTCCTCTCTGCCAAAAGCACTCTTTGGTAGATAGTAAGATTGGTCAGATAAAGGTACAGTGGCCTCAGAAGCCATGCTGTTTCACATGGATCCTCAGCTTTCTTGGCCAGTGTTTCACCTCCCACATTCTCTGCCAGATAAGTACCTGTCCTGTTGCATTCTGATATTCAAAGGGACACTGTCAAGTAATCAAGGTGAAAAATACCACCTGTCTCAAAATGCTAACCTCCATCTCCAACGTTGCAGAATGGCTGGTGTGTGCAAACCTGGAGGCTGAAGTTTGACACCTTCTCTAGTCCAGAAACACCTGACCCATGATGGTCTAGCTGCCAAAGGAGCTGGTGACTCGTGTTTGCCCAGGCTCAAATAGAAGCTGCGAGAGTTGCTGGTATGGTGATGGAGGGCAGTAGGACACAGCCATTGTGCAACGTTGCTCAGCACTGCTGCTAAATGGATGCAGTTTGGCTGAAGTCCTTATCTTAATTCTGGGGGAAGCTGGGTTCAGGCTTGATTTCTACAGGCTCATTGTTTTGGGACTGCTGAGCTGTCTCTCCTCAATCAGCTAATCTCCGTATTTTTAGGGTTCCTGCTCTTACACTTCTTTTGTGGTGGCTGCACTGGCAAAACAGCTCAATCCTGCAAAGCTGGGACATACCCTCCATAGAGTGAGGACAGTCAGAGGAAATCAGTCACATGGATTTTCTCCTGTCGCAGAAAAAAGGTGGGGAGGAGAGGGATGGTGAAAGGAATGGGGTGAGTGGAGAGAACGATACGTGCCCAAATGGAAAAGGACAAAATCAGTAGGGAAAGAAATTTTATTTTCAAGCTTGTAAGAGAATATTACAAACAACGGAGAGTAAAAAAAGCCCAAACCCTAAAAACTATTTAAAAAGTACTTGACAGTGTCCCTTTAATATCCACAAATGATTCAGCCATTGTGCATTGAAAGAGAATGTTCCTGAAGAGCAACTGGTACCTTTGAGAATATATCCCAGAGAAGGAGACTTATTAGAAGTGTTACATATTTGATCAGCAACTGTGCTCCCTCCTCAGACTAACTGTCTCTTGAATGATTAAATGGAATAGACTCTGTAATAAACTAACAGACTGGATGTGAAAGGCTCAGCCTACAAGACCGAGTGAGACTGTTGCAAATCGAGCAGCAGGGATACAGACACTGAAAAAAAAAGATGTACATCTCTAATGCATGTGTGTCTGAATCTGCACGGAAGCAGAAACCCACTGAGATGGGTCAGCTTCTTGTGATCAGAGTAGAATGGAAGGAAATTAACCTGGAATGTCTGCATGGAAAATGATGTGTGTGAGTGGCAAGATTCAGATGCTGGATTTGGGGTTATGAAGGCATAAATCACACCAGTACTTGTGCTTGAAACACCTGCGGAGCATTTGTACAGAATTTGCCAAAAATGCCTATATGTCAGATAAAGCTCATGGAGCGCCCTCCCCCCTCCCAGTTCCACCCTCACAAACCCCTTGTCAGGAACATTATGAAGAAACAGGATTTTTGGTGAAATTTGGGTATGCCTGGGTTCTCTCTCTGTAAATCAATACTGAAAAATCCCCAGCCATTTCACTTCAGATATCCTATGGTAAATTGAACAAGGCTCCAGAGTGACTCATGAAACAAAACAACTCATAGCCCTGGTTAATCACAGTCTGGAAAACAAAAATACTCCCAATATTTCATTCCCTTCCTTGTTCTCATAAATCTCACACTGTGTGTGTTTGTGTGCGTGTGTGTGTGTGTACGGGGGGTGTGTACAGAGTGTCACCTATTCCAGGTAATAGGATTTGTAAGACATGCTAAACCGTCTGTTCCTCTGCTTCCCCAGAACTCTGCCTACTCAGTTTGTAGTCTGTATTGCACTTGTTTTGTTGGGTTTTTTTTTGTGATTTGTGTTGGGTTTTTTCTTCTTTGTCTTTTTTTTCTCTTTTTTTTTTCTTTTTTTTTTTTTTAAACTGGCTGGAAAACATTAACCTCTTTAGCATGAGTGTGCAGCTCTCCCTCCACCTGCTTTTGTTCCTCAGCTGGCCAGGTGCCACCTTTTTACATCTTGTGCAGTTACCGAAAAAGAAAAGGAGAGGAGGAAAAAAATATTTCAAGAAGAAAAAAGAAAAGGAAAGAGAAAGAAAAAGGCACACCATGCTCCTCTGCTTTATGAGTTCTTTGTCTCCTCCGCTTCGTGTTAAGGCCTCCTGAATTCCTCGGCTCAGACCGTCGTGACCCTCATGACGAGCTCTCTGTTACTACTAGACTGACTCCTCTGTTCGTGAGGCCTCAGGTGGCTGAGTATATGCAGGATGGTATAAGCACAGTGGTGGTCAGAGAGGGTGCCTGTGGCATGGCCGGCAGCCCGTGCCCCGCTGTCGGCTGGAGCGGAGTTAGTGGCTGTACCACCAGTGGAGGACGAGTGGGTGGTTTGGGAGGAGGGGCGCTGATTTGTCCTGGTCCCTGTTTTTTGCTCCTCCATGTCCTTTGTTTTGTCATAGTTCAGCACTTTCCACTGCTGATTGACCGCCTGCCACCGTTTAAAAATCCGGTAAACCGAGGGCCCTTCGTGTATTATTAGACCTGGAGGGAAGCGGGAAAGAAATAAACATAAAACAGAAACAAAACTTTAGAAAGAACCATAAACCTACCCCAGCATCCTGCCCCCGGCTAGCTGGTTAGCTCAGCTCTCCCTCAGCCGGTGTTTATTCAACGATAAATTAAGTATTTTAATTACCGACTGGCAGAGCACTGGTGCTGCTGCTCTGCTGGATCCCTTTCCCCCCTGAATTAAAAGGATTACAGCTTTATCTCGGCAATCAATAACCAGATCGTAAATGCAGCAGAGTGAGTTATGCTCCTACAGCAAAGCAGTATCTGTTTACCAATAAACGCCCGAGGTTTATCCATCACTGGACTAGTTTTGCATCCTGCATAGGCATGATTCACCCAGATAATGGCGTGTGTTTGGAGGGGGTGTAACTGGATCTGACGTGCCGGTGACGTCTGCTGCACCAGCGTCATGTGCGTGCACAGCCCGAGCCTCTCCCCACACACACAGCAGCACAGCAGACACGCACATGGAGGCCAGAGGCGGCAATCGAACAAAAAAAAGGGTCTGTCTATACCTGTAAATGTTTGTCATTGTCATTTCACCAAAACATTCTAGGCAAAGTTTTGCCCATCTGCAGAGCGGGTCCCTCATTGCACGTCATTGCTTCCTTCCGAGGGGAGAAAGCAACACGCTTGAAAGAAAGGACAGATGAGCCTACACAGTGTGTGCATACGCTGAGTATGCACGTAATGTGTATGTCCTGCTTCCCATTGGCATATACCAGAGCTGATGTCTGGGGGGTGGCACTGGGCTGTAGGACACCTGACCTGGTCTCTGCATCTGAAAGAGAATGAGTGGCTCAGGCTCTGCCACCCCATCACTTAGCTCACCTCCAGCAGCCTCTGTCATCCTCCCCACCCTTGCAAGAGGAATGAAGGATTAGATTATATTATAAATTGTTTAGAAGATGATGGCACTTGAGTATTAAGCTCTGTTATTATTCAAGCTGCCAGGCTTTGGCTAACCCCTTTGGATGCAGTGACTACAACGTTGTGGTGTTCTCCACTGCGGCTGGAGGAAGATGCAACTGCTCATCTAGGCTGGCTTAGCTGACACAAAGATAATGAACAAGCTTTGCTAGAGAGTGGGATTTATGCAGAATGAGGAGGGTTTGAGTCTTGTTTTGTAGTAAACTGTCTGTTAGAAAACAGCTTTTAAGCCATGTGTAACTGAAGCTAGAGGAGTAGGCAGGACACGTACTGGGTGAGTTAACACATGGATAACTTAATTGTTCTTAGTAATGATGGCTTCACCATTCTTGGCCAGGATCAAGACTATCAGAAACATTTCTAGGAAGAGCAGCTCTCTTGCTTACCTGTCACAAGGATATTAATACAACGGCAAAGAACAAAAGAACCACAAGAAGTAAGAAGTAAAATTATGCTGCAATAAGGATGTTGCCTGCTCCAGAATGTGTGGGAAGATGATGGTCACCACAAAATAAAGTGGTTTACTGCTATCCCTGATGAATGAAATGCTAGGGCTTTACCCTCCACCCAGCTTTTCCAGATTGTTTCAGTTTCTGATGACATGTAACTACTGGAATAAATCTGTGCTATATCAAAACCCAAACAATCTAAAGGTCACCCTAACCATAGGGCTGACCTCTCCATTACTCACTGATGGGATGCAGCCACCTGGTTTCTTAGGGTCTGCATGTGATTTCATAGAGTTTAAATTCTACCTTCAGTACAGACTGAGTTTCCAGCCTTTCTGGTTCTAAGCAGAACTAGAAGCTCTGCTGACTTGATCAGAGTAGCTTCAGGGCGACTCTCACATTCATAGTTATGGGGTGCTGAGCCTGACTACTGGCTGTAGAAGTAATTACATCACACAGTTCAAGTATTCACATCTGGCTGTTTTAGGAGATAGAATGATGTTGGACGTTAGAGTACAGGAGTTGCACAGGTGTAATCCTGTAGTAATGCTGGCTTTTCATAACCAAACACTGAGTTGTCATAATAGAAAAATGTGTTTTCTCCTCCCTGCTTTGAAACACAGGTGAGAATTCTGACATCTTCTGATCAAAGCATCAACCATAAAAAACAGGACTTAGGGAAAGCCTGCAGATCCAGCCAAGGAGACAGAGCTTTGAAGCAGGCCTGGGGTGGATCAGCCCATGACAAGGGACGTTAGACATATATTTAAATGAGCTGTCTGAATGAAATTCCACTCTGATCAACGACAGAGCCAATGTTTCTTTGAGACATTCAAACATTCTCCATAGAATCAAATCCATTCTCCAAAGTATTAAACACTGAGCCAGGATTGTAAATCTATTCTTAATTACCTTATCACAAATATTTAATGCGCAGCCTGATTCAAGAGGGCTGTTTATAAAATTCTTGTTTGTTTGCCTACTAATTATAAATGTTTATGATCTTATGCAATTAACTGTGTGATGCTGATGGATGGGTTGCTGAGTCAACTGAGCACCTGTTTTCTTAGATAATTTTGGTTTCCAAATATTTATAAAAGTACAAAATAACTTGTTTTCCTCCATATTTACTGGGTTCTAAATTACTTATCGATTTCCCAGTGTCAAGCTCAGGAAACTGTAAAATTAAAAAGGAACCAAGTGGAGGGGTGGGCAGGGAGGCGGAAGTAACAGTGATTCATTTGCAAGAGTGCATGCCAAGAGTAAGCAAGAGTCCATCAGTTTATATCAAGCTGCAGGATGCTTAATGCTCCCATTGAAACAATTTTTTTCTGCCTGAGATAAATTAGGATTGGAATTCCTATGTTCAGCTCTTCCAGCAACACCCTTCCCTTGAGGATCGTTCTTGTTTACAGAGGTGAAACTTTCCAATTAAAGGCTAGACTTAAGTGGGAAATCCTTCAGGAAGAAGTGTATTCAACTAGAAGTGTCCAGCTAGAAGCAATCATTCCATAAGCTAAATCCTGTTGTGCAGGGAAGATAGTGGCTTGGTGTGAACTTCTCACTGTGCATTTCTTTCTTTTCAACTCAGAAACGTCTAAATCAGAATTTCAGACGCATTCTGGTACTGGCCACTTTTCCACACCAGCCAAGTTTATCTTGCCCTCTTCTGCTTCACAAAATCTGTTCTCAATGGATCCGCTGTGAAAACCATGCTCTTTGGAAGGAAAACCTTTGTGAATTTCCTGCAAATCCATGTTGGTCCAGATCGCTGCCTGGTCCATGAAATCCCTTTCTTGTGTTGGTGAAATGAAGCTCCTATGGAACATGGGCACTGAAGATGTGCTGTTCTCATTCCCATTTTCTCACGTAGAGACCTGGCTGGACCAGCACCAGAAGAAACTCCTTGAGCTCAAAATTGTTGAATGCTGGAAGAAGTATTCAGGGGAACTATAATATACACTGTCTTGCTCTTATTTCACTCTTGTATGTTTGTGGCTATTGATGGAAACAGGGCAGCTGGATAGATGGAGTCTTGGCCTTTTTTATACTCTTAGACATTTCTACTTCCACTGACTTGTGCCATGAAAAGATTTCCTAGATGGCTCTGGAGCTAGAGACAGCCCATATTATGTGAAGGGGTCATTAACCTGACAGCAAAGTCTACCAAAAAAATTTCTAATGCCTTGGCTTGCATTACCACATTGATGTAGTTAGGGTCCCAGGACAAGACATAATAGTATCTCTAAACTAATATGGCAGGGCTAATGCAGTGCAGTGCTTCAAATTACCATGTGCTACATCTGGACCAGTATGCACAGGATCATTTGATCATACTGATCAAATCAGGATCATACTGATCATTTTTGACCGTGTTGACTCTCTCCATATATTAGCCTTTTTTTGCTCTTTCTCTTGTGGCTTTGTTACTATAGAGTCCATGCAGAGGGTCAGGTCATGGTCAGCCCTGTGGAGCACTGCAGAGTCCAGGCAGGAGGGACTAGTGATTATCCTGGGTGCAGCGACTACTTCCCAGAGCCAAGAAGCAGCTTTGTGCTTCACAGCATGGGCAAACACAACGATGCCTTGGCAACAGGTTGTACCACAACTACAGCACCTCTGTACACATTGCTTATGCTGGTATCTTGTGCTTCCTTTCATTTATTATACATGGGAGAGTACCCAGCACTCAACCACTGCTCTTATGCAAAACCATCACAGGAAGTTACCCAGCCCCAAAGCGCACAAAGCCTGATTTCAGATTGGATTTAAAGCAGCAGGTAAGTGAATCCAATACAGGTTGGCAAGGCAAGAGTTGTGGCAGTGCAGCTGTGCTCTCAATCAGTGCATGCCCACAGCATCTGGGAGAGGAAGCTGACAGCTGCTGACTCTGGGGAAAGACTTACCTCCTCTGTTTACCCAACCCCTCACTCTCATTTTCATCCCAGGACAAAAATAACTGGACAGCTTCTATTCCAGATGACCAAGATGCAGTCTGCAACAGAGCTAGCACTGGTGTAAGCTGTTTAATTTCCATGTTCTACTGACTGCCACAGCTAAGCCTGAGCTTCTGGACTCTTCAAACACAAGAGTTAGGAAAGGTGAGTATCATGGCTCAGAGGTAAGGCTCGTGTCACTGTAGGATTTCTCTGACCCTTTCAATACCTGCCCACATCACATCACATCACAATTCACGTGGGCAAGTAAGGAAAACGTTCTTGGTGCTGAGGGTGGACACATATGGGCTGTTTGCAGAGGGGTCTTTGTTTTTTTAGATTAGCTGGGACAGAAGTATATTGCCATCAGTAGGTCTGTGACAAGACTGGTCGAGAGAGGTCCTCAGCCTGATGGCTAGGAGGGTTGTTGGCAAGCATGGGCAAAACCCAGATGCAACAAGGATACTTGTGTTTGTGCCTCCAGGTGGGCAAGGGGAGGAATCAGCTGGCGTACCACCATTCTGTGAGATTAACCTGAGCAGTTGTGAGCCTCCAGTTTAAGGAAGCTTTGGAGCAGCAGTTTCTGAGAAATGACAAGCAGTCTCCTTCTGCACACTGTCAGCCCCTGCCACCAAGAGATCTCTTCATCAGGACTTTCAGCCTCTAATTAACCTTTCTTTTATTCCAACACTTGCCATGCATTTTCTTGAAAGAGGCAGGTAAATTCTAGAGGCAGAAACTGTTTCTCCTGTTTGCCAGTAAAGAAACCACCAAAACAAGGCTTCTGCTGACAGTGAGTGGTGTATCACCCCTGTGCTGACACCCACATTATCTACAGGAGAAGAAATCACAGTCCACTTCAGGCAGTTACTCAGTCCTGCTTCTCACAAAGCCCCTGTTCTGCCACCTGAGCTGTCACCACTTTCCCACTTCAGTTTCCTTTCCAAATGCAGTTTCACCTCAGCCAGACAGCTGCAATGAGCCTGTTTCTGCTGCTTTCGTTGTTGGGTGTCAGGGGAAGAGTATGGCAGCTGCGATTAAAGCTGTTTGTATCCACAGCAGTGGTGGCTCAGGCCAAGGCAAAGCAATCCTCCCGGGAGATAAGACTTTCATTGTCCTCTATTGAGATCATTGTGTACACAAACCCTTCCCTTTCTGTGAATTCTTTCATCTTTTGCGGCAATCTCAAATCCACCCCCCCTTTTGTTTCCAACACTCCAGCAGCTCAGCCCTCACTTATCTCTTTGCCTTAATCTTATCCTATATGCTTCATCCTTAGCCACCTTTTATCTCAACCTAAGAGCAGAAAAGTGGCTGTCCTTGTTCAGACAAGGGGTCTATCATAGCATCCTGCCTCCAGCCATGGCCAACAGTACAAGAAAGGGTGTAAAATCAAGGCCAGGAAAGTGATATTTCCCTGATGGGCTCTGCACACTGCAGGGGCCATACCTCACCACAGATGGTCTCCTTTGGCTCATTTATGTTCCCTAACCATAGGTTTCTAATGTAGTACAGTAAAGTGCACTGATTTTTGCTCTGCGCTATGCATTTACTCAAGTTAAGCTGCCCCTCCACTTCCCAGATTCTCTCAGTCCCCATGAGATCCCTCCACTCCAAAAAGGTCACTAGAAATAATAATAATAAT
>NW_010208876.1:0-6459 GCF_000695765.1 Mesitornis unicolor | reverse complement strand
TGGGGGGGGGGGAGCCGGGATTTCACCCATTCCTCCATCCCCCCAAAATATCTCGATCCTGCCTGCTGCAGGTTTGACTTGGCGGGCAGCAAACGTGCCATCATTTTTTTTCCCTGTAGGAAAGCTTTGTCCCTGGTCCTAAGCTCAGTGCCCTTCTCTTCTGCCTACGGGGAGTTCAATTTTTTTAAAAAAATCTGATTAACTTTCTTATAAGTTTCATCTTTTGGCTTTCTCTTTCTAAGGGTGTGAGGTGCATCTGTGGTTCCTCGGGACTGGCAAAACCAAAAGTAGGGCTTTTTTAGTTTGGTTGACAGCACTGACGTTATTTTTTTTTACCTTTTGCTTGCACTTCATTCTGTTTGCAAGTGATGAGGAATGACAGGAGCGCACATAGGGAGGGTTTCTTGGCTGATTACATTTAAGTCAGGAATTCACTGTGAAAATAAAGCCAAGGGGTGATAAATAAAAGATGCAATCTTCTGTAGGAGACAGACACCCAGCGTGGGCTTTGCTTCACTTGCTTTCAGCAGTGGAATAGGCCTCAGCGAGTAGTTATGAAAGGAAAAAAAAATAACTTTTTATATGCCTCCCGGGGGGAGGTGCATTGAGTAATGTTGGCAAGGGTCAATGTGAAGAAAGAAAATATGCATAAATACAACTGAACTGTTGACTGCTGCTTCTGGAGCCCTTAAACGCATTCCGAACAAATGCTCTACCTACTGCTGAAAAATACATTTGCTTTGGTGTTTGGTGGTGTGTTACCCACCAGTCTTATTTGAGCCTCCTTTGGAAGGCTGTGCAAAAATAGTAGTGGAAACTGGTGATACGAAGCATGTCAGTTGTTCTGGTAGAGGCCTTTGGCTTGCCTGGAGTGGGAGTCAGGGAGCCCTTGAGGAGGCTGGGCACTGCTGTAGGAAAGTTCTTGTGTAATTTGGGTAGGTAGCTGTGTCATTAGGGCTGGCTCTTGCTGGAGAGATATTCCTTGTGAAGCAGAAAGGTGCAACTGTAAAAGCCAATTCAGCTGGAGTGAGTTATATTGGGTGGAGAATGGAATTGGTTCCACATAATATGGCTGAATATGTAGCATTGAGGAAAACTTAATGTTGAGTTTATGTAAGTGCATGTTTGGTGACCATATAAATGTGAACTTATGTTCTTTGCAGTATGAGTAATGGAAACTCTGTAAATGTTTACTATTGTAATATAGAAAAGTGCAGTTATTGGGCAAAGTACATTTTATTACATATCAGTTCTAACAGCTGTACTTTCAACACTAAGTGTTACTATAAACAGGGAATGCAGGATTTGTTTTCTGAGGGAGATAGATAAATTTCAGTTCAGTGGTAGTTAAAGGCAACCATTTGCTTCTGAGTTTGCCTTTTTTTTTTGCAGTCTAGCCCTAAATAAATGTTCAGACAGTTTTATCATGGCAACTCATTTCAGGTGGGAGAATTTAAAAAGCCTTGTGTCTACACTCAGCTAGAAGTCTTCATGTCATCCTGCTTTGTGTGCCTCCAACCTCGTATCATGAGTGTAATGAAATAATAAATAAAAGTAAAGTGACACATTAGTGATATGCACAAATAATGTTCTTAATAATCAAGCATTAAAGTTGTCTGCTAGCCTATTTTGAAGTTGAATGATATTGTCCTAGCATAATAATTAGCATCACTTAATTTTGAAAGATCTTTCTCCAAAGTTGGCTTCAAAATTCCGTTTGCATCTAGGTTACTTATGTTTTTATAGCTTTTTTATATGTTTCAATTAACATGAAGGCTTTTCTTTTTGGTTTATTTAAAAAAAATACAGAATGTGGACTCCTAAAGACAAACCTTTTTAGCTGCATAATACAGAGCTTTTCTACCATACATGTTTTTCATTTATTTCAAACCTAAACATGAAAGCACTTTGTAAGTAAATACAACAATCTGGAAGGAAAATTAGGAATTGACTGTGTTTCTTTTGGCCAAATTTGTGAAGATGCCAGGAGTAAGCAGACAGTTTTAGATGGCGAAGTGTGTATTTGGTTTCTGAGGTTAGTCCTGAATTAGTATACAGTACTGTATTGTCATCACGGCTGCAGCTGTCAAGGTTAGGAAGAGGTGAGATCCCTCAGTAGCACTGTTGACCTGGCGAAGGGCCTTAATGAAGCTATTCTTAGAGAAGAAAAAAAAAACACAACAAAAAAACCCACCCAAACAACAAACCAGCAACCCTGTGGCTCTGCTGGTGTTATGCTGCTTGCGTGGGGAAAGGTGGAGACTGCTTTCACTATAGTGCTGAAAAGCTTGGCTTTACTGCTGTAGCTGCATCCACATTAGAAGAACTTCAAGTGTTTTTCTGATATGTCATGTAAGTACTCCTAGAGTATCCTTGTCTGTCTGTAATTTGAGGTTGGTTTGTCGGTGTTTCATAGACCCTGCTTGCTCATACAGGTCTTCCTCTAAGGTGTTATAGCCTTTTCCATGGCAGCATGAGGCTTTGTAGTCATGGTAGTTGTGCATCTTAGGTATGAATGGCAAGGGAGGAGCGAGTTGGAGGGAAGAAACTTCTAGGGAAGGAAAATAATTTAAAAAATTGAGTGGCACTTACCACAGCTGCAGAATTTAATGTTACTATTTGGTTCAGCCAAACAGCATCATCAATGTGGAGCTGCAGACTTGTTTTCCTGAAGCCTCTTAGTGATATGTGATCAGAGGGATATAGCCAAAATACTTCTTAGGGAAAAACAAAGTAAAGTTTCTCAATAATGGTTGGAGCTCTCTGAATCTTTCTTTTGTTGATTCTTACATGAAGTTGAAGACTTGTGGAATTTTTCCAAATTTCTTTTAATGAGAAGTATTTATCTTCTGACTCACAGGTGCTTTTATAATCTATTCTTACAACTGATTATTCCCACCCTTTTTGCTTTTTTATTCCTCCTTTCTTTTTAAATATGAGCTGAAAGTTGGTGATTGCTTTCAGAACTAGGAAAAGCCATTTTTTTCACCCAGAAGAGGAGGAAGCTTTACAAGACTGTGTTGGTAACTGTTAATGTGTAATTGTGGTGGAATATTGATTGCAATTGGCATATTTCAGATCCTTTTAATGAATTATGTTAATATTTTTTTCTAGCTATCTTTACTCTAAACAACATAAAATTGTGGAGCAACTAAAACAAATGTAATTTCTCTTCTCTCAAGGTTTAGTTGTTGAGCTTTAGTGTTGAGCACCAGCAATATAATGTGAAACACCTTTCTGTTGATAGAACCACACCAGGTATTTTGTAAGCAAAGCTGGCGCAAATGTTTTTGTGCTGTAAATTGAAGTGCACCTTTTAGCAGACATGATGATCTTCACTGATGCATGCAATGTTGATGAAACCTGTAGGACACATGGATTTAGTAAAAAAAAAAAAAAAGAAGAAATTAACACAAGTAATACTGAGTTACATGACGAAACAAATGCTGTCATTTGTGGAGATTCGAGCACTGTGGTTTGCATTAACTTCTTGGTGTCTTGTGATACCGAATTGTCCTGGTACGTGTTGTGACCTTTTTCCAAGGGGAAAAGGTTGTGTTAAACTCTACCTGTTGAGAAGTTTACCTGCTGACATGCCAAAAGAACAAGCATGGCTGCTTCTGCAGTAAGCCCAATGTTGGAGTTTGGTTAGGAATGTGTGACTAAAACAAGTAATCCAGAATTTGTTAATACCATATTGTGGTAGGGGAGTAAAAAAAAAAAATTGTCTGGCTTTTTGCTGGACTTTTTTGTTTTGCTTAGTTTCAAGACTACTGGAGTCTTATGAAAATATCTTCACTGATTTCAGTTACAGTTTGCTTTAAGAAATAGCTACCAATATCTCCAAGTTCCAGAACAGAAACAAGTAAACTTGTTTATTTCTTCCTGAAAGGGAGACATCTGAATGCATTCCAGTTTCCCTGTTAAATTTGGAATGCAATGCATTAATTAGGGAATGTACAAGCTATTTTCAGTGTATGTGCATGTGTGCGCTGATTTACTATTCTTGACCTTGAATCTTTTCTTTGGATATACCCTAAAAAAAAAAGCTGGGGAGGGGTGGGGGGAAAGATGGGGAAAAGGCTCTTTCAAGACCACATCACTAAATGTGGATAACTTTGTAAATAGGCTCCTGCCTTTTTTTCTGTCTTTCCAAAAATACCTAATCTGGATTTCAGATTCCAAGATAGGAAAATAAAATTTTCTACTACCTTTCTATGTAATTATGTGGAGTAGGATAAATGTAATAGGACAGTGTCAATACTGCTCTAGAATGTATTTTTTGTGGAGAAAATGAATTACAAATCACTTCCCATCACAATCCTTAAAACAAGGAATCTTGTATAGAAAGTCTTATATAGAGTTGACCTAACAGAGTTTAAGGTCAGTTTTCATGTTTCTCATGTTTCATTTTTCCACTAACTTCAAAGCTTTCCTCACTTCCAAGTAAAAAAAAAATAATTTTCAAAACTTGCTTTCTGTTTTAGAATGTGATTCCGTCTCTATATATGATCAGATGTTTTGGTATGTAGTAAGTTTTGAATTTGAGCCAGTTGTCGTGCCAGCAACTGATGCCTGTGCGTGCTCTCTCTCTTCCTCTGTACTCTTTCAGAGTTGAACAACTAATTAAAAGCAAAAGCCGTGTGTGAGGGTAGGCTGGAATGATTCAAAGTGAGCATTGAACAAACTGGTTTACTTAAAAATCAGTAGCTAGTTTCTGTGTTATGCCGTATGATTGTTCAAATTGAATCCTTACATCCTCTGGTAAAGTTCTCATTAAAACAACAACAAAAAACCCCTCCAAAAACACAAAAACAAATCAACCTACTTCAAGTGAAAAGAGGTCTATTATCATCTGCAGCAGTTTTTCCTGGCGAAGGATAAAGTATTTTAGATGATGTGCTATTAGATATGTCTGCATAGGTTTAATTTTGATGTCACGTGCTATTTAGGTAACCTAGTTGTTATGTCAAGGCAAATGCTGAAGTTTTGTAGTGAAGTGTAACAAAATAGGAGTGCGGAGTTGTGATAGTATAGGAATGCAGCTGACATCCCTTAACTTGCTTTCTCTGTACCTGGCTTTCTTTGGAGATTAGGTGGGAGGATTACTGCATCTTTTTTAAAAAAAAAAAGGAGAGAAGAAAACAAAACCAAACAACAACAACAACAAACCCCACTATTTTAACTGACAAAAGCTATCCTAATTTATGAATTTGCTGTCTGTGACAGGAACTAATTTGAAATTTTAAAAAGCTTTCATGTGCAACAAGGGTACAGATTTAATGTAAATTCTGATTGCCTGGAATGCAGTCAGCCTGACAGCATGTGAATACTTGAGTACTGTCCAACAACTGCACTTGCCCTTGGAGATCTGTCTCCTTGAGCTTCCAGTTTTTCTTCTCGGTTTACTATCTAAGGCTACCTATATAAAATGATTCTCATCTGGATGTGTGCACATCCCTTGACATGGCTTCATGTGACCTGGACCACTACAGATGTCGTCTGGTACTATCTGTTGGTTTGCATTCTCCTTCTAGCTGCATCCCAGTTACCATTATTTACATGATGCCCTTGCGGTGCATTACCCTGCCATCCTCTGGTGAAGTAGCAATACGCATCCAGTCTTTGTTGCCTTGGCCCCACTTCTGGAGACCAGGACAGCTAGAGAACTTCTGATGTAAGTCACCATGTTAAAATATTTTTTTTCTGACTTAATCAGCAAATGTGCAAACAGGCTAGAGAAATATGGCCTTCTGATAGTAACTGGAGTGTAGAGAGTTACTTTGTGATTAAGTCAGAGCTGATAAAAGGCCTGCTGTAGGAGCTGGGCGGGTGTACAGAAGACTTCTTCTGGTTTGACACAATTCAGTATAGACTGAAGCGTCTCCTAATGTGGGACTTGTACCAATACTCTGTTAAACCCTTCTGAAAAAATAAAAAAACAAATTAGGAAAGAGAGGAATATTTAATTGTTTGAAATATACTTTAAGGTAATTGTGGTGCACACCACCACACACTTTAAAAAGGAGAGATTAATAGTTTTAAATATTTTTTAATTTATTTTTTTTTTACTCTAACTCTCTACTCCTTGTTGCAAGTGAGTGCATTTGACAGTCTTGAAATACCTGGAAAGTTTTGCTTTGGAAATGCAGGGGCAATGGCTGAGAAGGTCTGATGTTAATTGGAAAGATGCAGCAAAACCTGTCAGTAAGCTTAAATTCACACTAGTAAAGTTAGTTGATCAGATAAATCGGAAGCTCATTTACTGAATTGATGTGCTAAAAATTCAGGTGACTTACCTTTTGTCCTGCTTTATTTAACAATCTGCCTGTTTACATAAGTTGTCTTTCATTGTTAATTGGTGTCAGACCTTTAATACGTTATGGGATTGTGGGAAAAATAAGTGGTGGGAAATGGCGTGATAGGAAGAAATTTCACAGAACTAGGCACATATATATA
>NW_010208875.1:0-6425 GCF_000695765.1 Mesitornis unicolor | reverse complement strand
AACAACCAGAGATACAGCAGGGCTCCCACACAAACAAAAACTACGGTCAACTACGGCTTTAAAGGGATTTTTAAAAGTACATAAGTAAATAAACAGAGACAGCTAAAGTCAAGCACACCAGCCAGAAGTCGTTTTCCATGGTATACAAGAATTGGTGAAGATCCCAAGATAAATTTATTTTTAAACTCTGATGGCGAGTAATTTTCTTCTCCACAAGAAGCAATCGTGACCACAGGACATCAAGGCCAGAATTATGGCTTCATTCAAGAAGCAAATCCATGGAAGATCAGGCACTATTTAACACAACAGCCCTAACCCGTCATCTCCAATACTGGCAGTCCTGAAGCTAGCAGAGCACTGTAAAACCCACCAAACTGCTTCAATATTCTGTTTCTTACGTATTTCCCCCCATATTTTTTTTAAAAAAGGGAGGGGAGAGAGGGAAGCTGTTAGGCACAGTTTTAGCAGTATTTAAGGCTTAGATTTAACAGCCCACAAAACCAATAGACATAAAATAATTTTGATCAATAAGCATCTAAGTCACCCTGAGATTATCAAAAGAAGTGGTGTTTTCTCATTGTGCAGTACATATTTCATGTATTCATGTACATATTTTATGCTATTCAGCATTCCCTGAATGTTACTGGAAATTTCTTTTATCAAATCAAAGTTTTCGAGCCACTACTTGAGGCAAGGGAGGGTTGAGGAATGTCACAAGGGTCACGGATGAGTCTCCTGAAACCACAGACCAGCAACCAAAGATGAACAGCTCGCCTCACTAAGGAGCCTCTACAAACCTGATACAGGAATGTGGGGGATTTGTTTCACAGAAGATTCCTATGAGGTTGAACTACGCATATCATGGAGAACAAAAAAAGAGGTTTTTTTTTTAAATCAAGCCTGAGATACTGACAAGAAGCTACGATTCTTTTTCATACACCAAACTTCCAACTGTTCAAGCTCTGCAATCAATCCTTATAAACATCCCTCATTTGTAAAGCCCGTAATTTAAGATTATGCAACTGCATTATGGCTGCCCCAAAATATTATGTGCAGAAAGTGCCAAAGTGTTTACGGACAGAGCTTGCCAAACAACCATTCCATCAAAACCACAACTCAGCCACTACTGGAGCTAAGCGTGTTTGAACTGGACTGAAATACAGATGAGAAGTCTGACGTTGATGGTAAATTGCAAAAGAAACACCAGGAAAACAAAAACAAGAGAGCTGCTGGAGTGCGATGTGCCCTGCACAGAGCTGGCAGTGATACCCATGCCACTGTAATGCAGATTTGAATGAGGAGAGGAAAAAAAGCAGAAGTTTCATTACAGGAACACAGAAGATGTATAAATACCTGAGACCACTGACACTGTTTAGATGAGGTTCCCCCCTCCTCTCAGAATGGCACTCCAATAAAAGCAGTGATGCACCATGCACACCCAATAGGGAAAAAAAATATAAGTAAATAGAAAGGACCCAGGAACATCACCTACAGATTTCAAGTACAGGTTAAAACACAAGAAGATTATTCTCATCCAACAGCTGTGTATTGTAAAGACAGACTGTCTCGTCCCAGTTTCTGGTGTTCAAAAAGGACCCGCAGCAGCCCCAATTGACATCCTCACTGCAGAAGGATATAAAACCAAAAGAGCTACAGAAGAGTTGTTGTGCCCATGAATTCCCTCACAATGAGAGGGCAGCTGCTCTCCACTCACAAAGTTGCACTTGTTACAACCTATGTTCTTTTTGTTTCACAAATAATAGTCACACCAGTTCTGAGATTTTCAGATAAGCTATTTCCTCTTCCAGTTTGATTAGCTGCTCTTTAAAAATGTATGTACTAGCTTTGCTGGTCGTTCAGAGAAGGCAACATATAAAGTCCCAGAAACAGCTAAAGTTACCACGTTATTTTTAGGATGTGGTTTGATGAGCAAATCTTTTGGTGCAGCTTCTTGCCTCTCTGCTGCCTTCTCAACTGTTCAAGCACGTACAAGGTGTAGGAAGGCAGAGACAGCAAAATGACTCAATGATCTGTGCAGCGGTGATGTACCGGGAAGGGAGGCTCAGAAGCAAAACCGAGCAGAGAGCAGAAAGCCAGGGCTCCGAAAGCTGTCCCTGTCAGTAAAACAGGCCAGTCGTAATGCAGTTTCAGGCACGGATCTGACAAGCAAGGCACCTTAGTTCATAATTAGGGATATGACCTTGAGATGCGAGTCCCTTTCCTGGGCTGTCATGCAGATTTCAGAGAGATCTCTGAAAATCAAAACTCAAAAAGGAGAGCAAGTGAAAACCTGGCCTCCAAAATCTGCACTTACGCACACTTCAGTCTTAGGTGCTTATAGGAGCTTATAGCTTTCAAATAATAAAAATAATAAAACTAGCCAAAACTATGTTCTGTCTTGACCACACACTGCTCTTTTGGGCACGTAAGACTGGCTCACCACCATTCAGAGAAGGGGGCCACTTGGCACACAATAGAGTAACAAGGAGTATTTCACATCAGGGAGCAGTTACCCGAGACTTTTAGAACATTCCCAAAATACCTTTCTATTAAAAACAGCCCAAATTGCAGCTAAGACAAAGTATAACCAATACTAGGGAAGAATAACCGAACTCATCACACTGAAGAGCATTTCTAAGTATTCCTCAAAAGAAGGCACTAAGGAAAAAAGTTAATGGCATTTTCAATGATTTTCTAATCAGCAAAGAGGACCTAAACTATGGATAACTCATCTGTAACACCACAGAGTAAGTTAAAGCCATCTTTACTCTTCCCTCAGCTGCCCTTAGTTCAGGAAACATGAAAAAAATCTACCTGCACACAGGGAAATTACTCTCCCCAGCTCCATCATGTCAAGCACAGACACTTCACACTTAGAGAAAAATTAAGCCAAGCTGATGTCAGCACCACAGTGCAGGAATTACATTTTCTTTGGTAGAAATCAAAGTGCTCAAAAGTGCAGTGTCACCATACTGAGTCCATTTTGCCACAGCACGATCCTTCCTGTCCATCAAGGCCCTTCTAAATTCCTACAATATATTTATTATAAAGTTGCTCTGCTTTTGAGTCCACTAACAACATAGAACAAAGGGTCAGAAACTGTTACAACGAATCGCCTCTAGCTATTAAGCTAAAAGATGTCGAGAAAAATAACACAGAAAATTTCAGATACGGTTTAACCCTACACTGTGGAACAGGTCTTCAAGAGAAACGTGAGGTTTCATTCTCAGCCCGCTTCTGTTCAAGCTTGTTCACAATGGGAGCTTTCTACTGACAGGCCAAGAAATTATCAGGCAAAACTTTAATATCTGACAAGAAAAAAAAGCTATTCATATTCAACTGAAATGCATTTTAGGATACCTCAAACTCAAAGCAACTCCTTGAAGTTATTCCTCAGTAACATGAGGAACGTTACCTCCACGTACTAAAACCAGTGCTCTGCTTCCCCCAGGTCTCATGGCCAACACGGCACTTCACTTCTCCCACATTTCAAAATAAACTGATGCCAGAAAACTCACCTCCTTTCCCCAACAAACTTAGGTGTTCTGCCACCATACATCTGTACTGTGGAAGGCACTTCATGTCTGCCACTACTATTTTCCAAGTTTAAGTACTCAGAACAGTGATACCTTGCCTTACATTGACACTGAGAAAGACTGAAGTTGACCACTGTCTTTATCCGTCATAATTTCCTTTGTTCTTTCCACTTATGCAGCAGAAAGGGGCACATTCTGCATTATTATTCTGTACTATTAGCTAAATATCCTCAAAAGTAAGGCTTACACAAGATAAGTGAATTCCTACCCTGCTCATCAACTCCCTTAGATAGTTACAGGTTCACAAAAATCTCCAGATTTTCATTCCTGTCAGAGTTAATATCTAGTCAAGTCCAAAGAATGGTTTTCACCTACAATAAATCAAGAGTTGGAGATCTCATTTTATGACAACATCATCATGACATGCACACACACACACACACACACACACCAGAATTCCTATTTTCCTGCAAAGTATTCTGAACTTGTTCTCCTATTTTCTAGAAATCTTATCAAGCAAGGTTTTTGTGGCAGCTGTAACCGTATAATCAACTCACAGAGCTAAGCGACAAACTGAAGATGACTACATGGCAAGTTCAACTATGGATGCACCACATGCTTCAAATATTCCTTTAGGTATACAAAACAAATAAATACGTGCAATTTGTTTGAAACATAAACAGCCCTTTTTGGCAAGATCATCCTTCAGCTGAACCATCAGTTTGAACGCTCGCTCGCCAAAAACATCACCCATTTGCATTCCAGTAATAACAGTACCCGAAACAAGCACAGGGCTAACACAGCTCTGGACCACTTGGCTCTGCTGACGGAACAGATACCTTGAGGTGACAGGAGAATTTCCCAGGCCCATGTGTCCATTAGCAGAAATTATCAGGGTTTTTATGCTTGGTGTTCTGGGGGGTTTTTTTGCCCCCTAATTAACCTTACTTAACATGACCTTTACCAAAGTCTCTCAGCAGCAGCCTCAGATGTACAGAGCTACTTCAAGTTTTGTAACTCGGTTTGCCTCTTACTTTACACAAGACCAGAACTGTGAAGCAGTAAATCCTAAAAGCGAAACGCTCATGTCCCAGAAAACGTATACAGCTGAAAAGCTCCTTACATAACTGAAAGTCATCATGACAATACAGGACCAGATTTGCAAGCATTAATAATGTTTGCTACTAGCTTCAGTTTTAAAATATGGAAATATTAGAACATGTCTTCCACGTATAATCACATCAGATCTGACTTCTTTTTGCAGGCTGGCTTGAGACTTACCTCTCAGGAATCACAGAGTCACAGAATCGCTCGGTTGGGAAAGCCCTCTGAGATCATCACGTCCAACCGCTCCTGTCTACCCACTAAACCATATCCTTAAGTACCTCATCTACCCGCTCTTTAAACACATCCAGGGATGGTGACTCCACCACCTCCCTGGGCAGCCTGTGCCAGCTTCTGACAACCCTCTCAGTAAAGAACTTCCTCCTTATCTCTGACCTGAACCTCCCTTGGCACAGCTTGGTGCTGTTTCCCCTTGTTCTATCCCCCATCACCTGGGAGAAGAGCCCAGCACCCACCTCTCCACAAGCTCCCTTGAGGCAGTTGGAGGTGGTGATGAGGTCTCCCCTCAGCCTTCTCTTCTCCAGGCTAGACAAGCCCAGTTCCCTCAGCCGCTCCTCATCAGGCTTGTTCTCCAGAGCCCTCCCCATCCTTGTGGCTCTGCTCTGAACATGCTCCAGAATCTCAACATCCTTCTTATAGTGAGAGGCCCAGAACTGAACACAGCACTCGAGGTGCAGCCTCACCAGTGCTGAGTACAGGGGGATAATAACAGGAGATGCAGTACAGTCACTCTACAAAGCAGTACGCCAAATCAGCAGCATTTTTGCTTAGTTAAGGCTCTCAACCAAAAGACAACCTGGTGCAGGCCTAGAGTTCAACAGCAGCACATCACTCCTCCCATTAATTTATCTCCTCTTCCAGTGGTCGTGAGCCAATGGTTCGGTTAATTAATGTTTGATCTACTTGCTTAGTGTGGATGCACTTATGCAAAGTGGAATTTAGCTTTTAAGAACAGTCTCTGCTTTATCTACTAAAACAAATGAAAACAAAGACTAATCAAGCTACTGCTCTGTATTATCTCACCACTGAGAATGGAAAGAATTGTCAAAAAAACGATGAAACTCATTAATTGAGGTTGTGGAGTCTCCTTCTCTGCAGACATTCAAAACCCGCCTGGCCGTGTTCCTGTGTGACTGCTCTGGTGATCCTGCTCTGGCAGGGGTTGCACTGGATGAGCTCTCCAGGTCCCTTCCAGCTTCTAATATTCTGTGATTCTGTGAATTACTACAGCACAACGGAGACAGATCTACAAAATACTGGCTTTGTGTGGAATGAGTGAGGTTTCCAAAACCACCTGCACAGCATCATTTTGATATAAAACAACCATCACCTTAAAATACAATAGTTTTTGCTGCAAATCTGAGCTGTGCTTTAGCTACCATTAGACATGTGGTAAACAGCATGGTACAACAAATACCAGTTTCCCTGAAGTACAGTTCAGACTATGGCATCAGGCTTTTCTGAAGGTACAGTGATGAAGTAGTAAACTCTCTTCTATGCATTTTTCCCCCATTTTAACACTAAAAATTTCCAGCACAGAAAGAAAGACCTCTAGCAGACTCTGAGTCCCACACATGCGTCAAAACTAACTCTTTCAATGCAAGTTTGAGATCCAAAGCCTGTGTGCCAACCCCCCACAGAAAGACTGGACATTTCTGTGCATACACGCAGCAGGACTACATCACCTGCTTCTACAGATAGCAAAATACCAATGGTATGAATGATGGTCCTTAGGAATCACAGAATCACAGAATACGAGGAGTT
>NW_010208874.1:21633-30153 GCF_000695765.1 Mesitornis unicolor | reverse complement strand
TATATATATTATTATACGAACATGGAAGATATTTCTGCTGTTAGCCAAGTGCATAGGAGAAAGTGTTCAAATTTTGGACACATCCAACTTGTTAAACCAGTGCAACCCCTGGCACTTATTTCCACAGCAGGTATCACACTGTGTTTCTGAAGTCCTTCACCAACAGACGACGTGGAGGAGCGTGGGGGGCCACATATACCTGGGACAAAGCCTAAATCAGCAGGGGTATCAAGCAGCAAGTTAATACTAAGTTATTTCCCAGTCTCTTTCTGTGGGTTTGCAAAGCTCAAGGTTACTTGTTGAATCGATCAGGTACTAGAGACTTCCCCAAAGATTGAACGAGATGCCTCTGCTGAAAAATCCATAATGTGAAATAAGCATGGTACTAAGGGAAGCCAAGAACTTCAGTCTTCATTCCATAAGGAGTAATTTAGACTTGTTTTCTTAAATAGTCCCATCCTGAATTAACAGGACAAAAACACTTGGCGAAATAAGAAATCTTTTCCTGCTCCCTACAGTTCCCAGCATTCACATCCCAGAGAAACGTATATAACTGAGTAATTCAGAAAAATCTGAGACATTTTCTAAAGTCCTATGTATGAATAAGGAAAAATACGCTGGATTTCGTCGCTTTAATTCTTCCCAGAACGCCATTATTTAATTTCATGCAAAGGAGGCATAAAGCACTCTGTTCTCAATTAGTTCTTGATACAGCTTATCTGCTTTTATGAGGGTTTGTCAGCACAGCATGAATCAGAATCATAGGAGACCACTACTTAGCTTCAGTTTCTGCACGATTTGTCTTTAAGAACAGATTGGTCTGAATTGCTGGATCGCAGAGTAACTGCAGACACCATTGACTTTATCTACGGAACAGGTCAAATGTGACCGGGATGCTCCCTTTTCAAGTGCAGTGTTTATCATTGGGATGACAAAGCTCCGCCTGTATTTAAGACCATAAATGGCACACATCTGCAAGGATTTGTGGTAGTAAGTCTGGACGTCATTTATCAGTTGGAAAACAGAAATGGCAATCAAACACAAATGAGGAAGAAACACCAAATGAGCTTCCACTGCTGTATTATTTTGTGGATTATAGATACTGCAAGCAGTAACCTCAAACTCCCAAAGTGCTTAAAAGCATGATTAACTCTCACAAAACCTTTGTGGAGAAGGTAAATATTACCAAAACACTCTACAGGTGAGGCTGCTGCCCCACCAGAAGGCAAAGTGGCTTTCCTCATCTAGAGCTGACTGGTACCACCAGGAGGATGTGAGTGTCACACACAGTGAGCATCCTCACCCAGGGTGGCCCCATTTCTTCTTTGCATAGGATGCTCTGGTAATTTGGAGGGAGGTTCTCCTCCCCTCTGCTCTGCCCTGAGAGGCCACATCTGGAATATTGTGTCCAGTTCTGGGCTCCCCAGTTCAAGAAGGACAGGGAATGATTGGAGAGAGTCGAGAGTAGAGCCACTGAGATGATGAGGGGACTGGAGCATCTCCCATAGGAGAAAAGGCTGGGAGAGCTCTGGGGGTGTTCAGCCTGGAGAGGACTGGGGGGGGGGGGGGGGGCCGTGTAGTTACACAATATAGGCTCATTAATGTTCATCAATATCTAAAGGGCTGCATCAGGAGGATGGGACCAGGCTCTTTCTCAGTTGTGCCCTGAGACAGGACAAGGGGCAATGGTCCCAAGCTGGAGCACAGGAGGCTCAAGCTGAACATGAGGACAAACTTTGTCAGTGTGAGGGTTATGGAGCATGGCCCAGGCTGCCCAGAGAGGTTGTGGAGTCTCCTTGTGTGCAGACACCCAAAGCCCTGGCCGTGTTCCTGTGTGACTGCTCTGGTGATCCTGCTGTGGCAGGGGTTGCACTGGGGGAGCTCCAGAGGGCCCATCCAGCTGAGGATCAAGAAGGGGCTAAGGAGCTGTACAAGATTATCTTTGCCTGCCTTTGACAGAAACAGGAAATTAAAGAGTAATCCTAACATGTAACTAGGATAAAACTCCTTCAGTCCAAGACTTTGGCCTAAGTCTGAGCCACACTTGCACAGCCGTGAAGCGAATGAGACCACCCAAATTTCAGGGTGGGTACCCAGTGTGTTTCACAAAATACTCTCTTAGATACCTTATTTCAGACACCAAAGATTAAACTGCTTTAATTTAAGACCTACAATGCTGCATATAATTAATACTAGAGTTATCCTCTGTGTTGTAAAGCACAGTATAAGACTGCATGGAAAAAGACAGCGTTGTGTGGAAAACAGGGCACTGTGACGCAATTCTGATTTATTAATAATGCATTGCAGTCCTATTTGCTGTGCAATTAAACACGGAAGTACAGGGCAGAGGAACTGAACTTGCACAAGCGACTTCCATTATGACATTTTCTAACTTACCCTGCGTGATTTTGTAAACCAAGTTATTTCCTTTAATTTTAATTTACGTGCATATGAAATGTAATACAGCAAAAAAAAGTACAAGGCAGTTAAATATGCTGAGGATGAAAGAATATTTTGTCTTTTAATTATGGGAGACTTTTTAAATTTGCTATACTAGAAATTTAATTTGGAATACGAGAAAATACCTTACACTTCTATTACTAATTCTATTGCTAATATCATTATTTGTACTTTTGGGCGTTTTCTCTCCCTCATCTACAAAACAACCAGACTGATGAAATGCTGACAACCAAGAGAAACTTTATGTGCTGCTGATGACCACTTCTTCAAACAGAGGACACTGCTAAATGACTTTTTGTTTTCCTATCAGGAGCAAGCATCTTTGTACAGGAGCCTCTTACTAACAGGGGTTTGGCAGGAAACCCACAAGGTCATCGGTACAGGAAAATAATGGTAAGTGAAATAATTAATTTGAAAGCCAAAGCCCAAACATTTGCTTGTGAAAGGTATGGCCAACTGTCAACTTTGTACGTTTGAGATAAGGTACCTATTCTGATAGCTTGGATTCTCCAAATTGCACCTAAAACTGGGAAGAAGAGGCATTTCCTTTGGGAGATCACACAGAGAACTGGCTGCCCTTGCCTAGGCCCAGGCATTTGGCTTGTTGGGGTATTATTTCTCCTTCTGCATTGAAGGAATCTGCCAGAATTTCCAGTCAACTCTTTCGGTGCTGGAATTAATGCTCATTCCCACGCAATCATTGCCTAATAGCAGAGAAACATCCTCCACAGCTGTAATGTGTTGCTGTGCTGGGATGCATGAAGGAATTACTGTTTTTAGGGGTGTAGAGACTGCAACTTTGATAAATCCCATCTATTTCAAATTGACAGAGGTTTGGGGTTTTGAGTACTGCTCAAACTGTCCATTTACTCCAACTTGTATCATCCTCCTAACTTAACTACCAGAGAGAAACCAGATGAACCAAGGCACAGTTCTGTCTTAGCTGGCTTATATTTGTTACTGATCTAGTCTGGCTCATGGCATTAGTGTTTCATCATGTTTTCCTGCAAATAACTTTGTATGGGCATGGAGGTCTTAGCTCTTTGCTCTAATTTGGTCACACAGCGATCAAAAATTCCTGCAAATTGCTATACCCTGTATCACAGCCTGCATGAAACACATATTTTTGTAGAACTCATAAAACTGCCTAATAAAGCTAAAGCAAAACAGCTCTCTAATTATATGAGCAGATTTAATTGAAGAATAATCTATTTGCTGAAACAGCAGTGGTAAAAATATGTCTTCGTTTCCCTTAGAAAGAGATAGACAGAAACGAGCTGAAGCTACAATTTGGGAAGGATGATTTTTTTGAAAAAATAGGAGAAAAGTTGCGGTGTCAGATGGATTTAACCACTGCGGCTTGATGCTACAATGCACAGATTCGTTTGTTCCGTGCTAAAGAAGGAATCTGATTTCATGTATTTCTAAAATAATTGGGTAAAAGAATGCGCTCAGTGCAGCCATTGAGAGGTTTTCCATCAACTCCCAGTCAAGATTTCCCCACTTGTCTCTACAACCGAGTACAGAGCCTGTGCAATGCCTGTCCTTTCTAGGCAAAACTATTTGAAGTATTTCATTCATGGTATGCCAGCTTGTCACATATCTGGCACAGCTGTAGGAAGCACATATATTATTTACATTTTTAGCATTTAAATTGTGCAAGCACTGTTGCTGTCAAAACTTTGACTGCGGGAAGAAAAGTAGGAAGACAAATAATGTACCTTCTCTTTTCCCCGACAACAAACTGTGGGGAAAGTTACACTAAAAAAGACTATATTATTACAGTATTTGAATCAGTACTCACATAGTTAATGATGACTGCTGACACACATTAAACCTCCATGGCCTTTACAAATGGGCCTTTCTAGTGGTATCATATAATGTCCATCAGCACGGCAATGAGAATACAGTAACTCAGTGTCAGGACAGCTCTGTCTGAACGCACCTCTGCTACAGACCAACATCTGGCTTTTCACGATCGTTACTCTTGAACTCAATCAACATTCTCATCAGTTTACTAACATACATAGAAAATTTACTTACAAAGACCTAGATGAGGAGAGGAAAACGAACTACTGACCAACTGAAAGCTCTGTAATGCCAAGCACATTACAACCGACCCCATGTTCCATGCAGAAGGATCAGAACCAGCGTATTTTGGCATGGACACCAATTCGTGGTGAATGGGTTATAACAGCTTTTTCCCATTCCTGCAATGATCAAGGCTCTTGTTGAAGGCCAAGGTCTGCACGCTGCCTAAGTTATCCAAGGAATACAGGAAAATTCTGATGCTGTCCTTGAGGAAGAACAGAAAATAACACAGTAACTCGAATGAATGTGTGTACATACATATATATGTGCTATTTTATACATTTCTATCCATATATAAGATGTAGATGTTAACCATGTACGTGGTCCGCAGTGTACACACACTCCTCCCTTGAACCACAGCAATTCCATCCCTCACTTCTCGTGTATGGTTTTAAAAATGGGTTGCTCACAGGACCAATAGGAGCACCTGGCTACAGCTTCTTCAACTCTTTTCTCTATGTCCCAGGTTTCTTCTACAATTAGACTTCTGTTTAGGCTGCTTCATCTGCTTTGATTACAAACCAGAATTTAGTCCTGGTCATGATTCTGCTGTTAGCTGTGGCCTGAGGACATCAGCGAGAGGAAAGGCGCTAGAAATGCCCTGTAGGGCAGGTTCCCTATTAGAAGCTTCCTGAGGAAAGGTCTTCTTTCCTCATGCCCCATGGAGCCTAACCCTGCGCTGCTTCCCACAGCCTGGACGAGGCCTTTCTGTGCTCTGGCTCCTGACATGCATAGAATCACAGAACCACAGCGTGGTTTGGCTTAGAAGGGACCTTGAAGCTCATCCAGTCCAACCCCCATGGGCAGGGACACCTCCACCAGCCCAGGCTGCTCAAAGCCTCATCCAACCTGGCCTTTAAGGCAGCCTCGTTTTACAGAATCAACTTATTTCAAAAGAGGATGAGTAAAAACGTTCATTCTCACGTAAACAGCATAACTACAGGGATGGCACGTGGACAAAGCACTTTCATTGTCACTATGAGCATAAGAAAACTGAGATATTCATCCCTCCGAAAGCCAGCCACTATTTGCATTTGCATCATCCATCTCACTTTCAGATTAGTACTATCAAAAATATTTTCAGTAATCTGCTGTGGATTGTGCCAAGGTGTGTAAATGAGTGGTTTATGTCATGGTTTTCTATGGCTAACAAGGATAACCTGGAAATGTTCTGTCTCTTAGCAGTTCCTCCTCTGCTGTACCCATACAAATGGCAGCATGAGAAGAAAAACCTTTATATAGAAAGGTAGAGCAGCTTCTGATGGTTTGAACTCTTGCAAGGGTGCATTTTTGGGATCCATTGTACAACTGCAGAACCATACAAGGGGTACAAAGCTGAGACGCCTCCTCTTGCACGTGAAGAAGTTAACTAAGGAAATCCAGCATTTAATCTGTGCAATGCCATATGGCCTAACTTTCTGATGCCACTTAAGTGAAAACCGAAGCAGATAGCAGTGCATGTTTTCAAGTTAGCTGAGAGAATAACTTGAAATAATACACTTATTTTAGAGTAGGAGGTTTTGTTGCTGGGAACCGTCTCTTATTATTGCTAAAATGTCCTCTGTTGTACATGAATAAACTCCAACTGAACGTATCATTAATACTGACACAACTTAGGTCTTCCACATTCTCCTGCCAACGCACTTTAAGTCGTACCTACAACACGGCACGAAGAAAAATGAAATCTTTGTGCAGTATAATAAACATTTCCACAGAAGTCTACGTGGTATTTCTGCTTTACATCATGTTTCATTTATCAGCCTGAATTAGGCTTTTGAAAGAGAGAGAAACGCAGCTTTGCAGTTCAGTACCTTTGCTAGTCCTTTCTTGCAATAACAGAATTGCTTAATGTCATTTCAAGTTCATCCTGCTCCACACACACACACACACACGGACGCAGAGCTACGGGTAATTCACTTACACAGTCCAACACAGATGGTAGATGTGAAGATTTTTTCCCCCCAAGGAAAGAAATTCTTTTATAAAATACTTGTATATTCTGCTCATTTTTTTTTCCTTCACTGATGCTCCTGTATTGTTGTTATACCCTGTCAGGCTGGTAATTAGCATTCAGGCTCCATCCGACACAAACACAGCTCTCCGTCCTCCTTAAAAATCCCTTAGGACACGCACGATAAGTAAAATAACATGAGCCACTAAAGGGGGAAACGTACTAAAAAATAAGGAAAGAGGAAGAAAGAAGGAATAAAACCATGAGACAGGGAATGAGCACAGCCGGCTTTTGTCCTGCAGTCGATGCACGGCTCCCGCTCAGTGAGCTGCAGGGAGCGGATCCTGCGGCGAGGAATGAGCCTCCCATCGCACGCCTGCTCTTCCTACACAAAGACACACATCCTCTTCACAGGAGCCCCTTTCTCCCCAATTTCGAAGGCCCGCAGCGTACACGGGTTTCCCTCTTTTGCTCCCTGTGGTTGTCCCTCCTCCTCTCTCAGATCTCAGCAGTGAATAAACATTTCCTCCTTCAGAGCAGTCACAAGTGACACTTCAGGTATCACACTGTTCTTGCACCGCATCGCTCCTGCTAAGATGCTCGTGGTACCCTAGAGCAACAAGCACGGGCCTGAATTCTTCCACACCCAGTGACGATGCTGTCACTGCAAATAAGAACAACCAGAATTTCCCTTCAGTTCATACACGACCCTCCTTTTGAGCGATTTCTTCTTTAAGTGATGGCTGTGATGGCAGATTAGGTCTAGCCCAGAAGTTATCTGAGACCAGTAGCATCACAGAGGTAATTTTTTGCTGAAACTGGTGCTGTGCTACAGACGCAGGCAGCACCTCCCACTGCCACAGCAGCACCAGAGATGATGAGCCAGCATCTTCTGCCTTTGCATACACACAGCAACAGGAGAGACAGAGCAGTAAATGCTACTGGAACTGGAGGTTTAGTATCAGCTCAGCATCCTGAGGTTACTGTGGAAATGGCAATAAACAGAGGCTGGCACCCCAATGCCAAATCAGTGTGAAGGCTGCTAGGCCAGAGACGTCTGAAGTCCAATGGCTCCCAGTAGTCACACCACAACGCAGAGGGACAGAGATCCCTGAATTCTTAATTCTGATAGTTTGGAGTGCTTTCTCCTCTCCTACTAACAACTACACCTTTTCCTAGGTAAATAAAGGAGGAGGATTAGGGATGCTGTTTGTCTCGGATTTACAGCTGCAGTGGATTTAAGCATGTGAAAACCACCTGCCACAGCACTGAAGAAGGAATTATTACACACACAAACCAGGAAAAATACATTAGTGGTCAGTTTTCTGCTTTTTGCAGTAGAAGCGAAGCTGTGTCTCCTCCTGACCTCTAACTTCAACCTCTATACGACATTTATTTATTACCAAGTTAATAAGCTGACCTTCTCCACACGTTTCTGCAGTATCTGCTCACATGTTCATCCCTTCCACGTAGCTGAACTCCCTTTTCCTGGGATCAAAAATGTCCCGAGACCCAAAAGCAGGACCTGCTGGAAGGACTGCGAGGGACAGACGGTCAGACTCCACACTGCTACTCAGCCCAGAGGCCATATGGCTCCCAGTTGCCTCTGTGTAATTTTAGGTGGCAATACATCACCATGTCAGGCAGCATCTCAATGACATTTCCTTTCAGTGCTTCCCCCGCAGCTCACGTCAGGGACAGAAACCATTTTTCACAGAAGGTGTGCACTGTATAAATAGTAAATGCATCTGAGTACGGGGATGTTAAGCTGTGCTGGGGAACTGGCTTGACGGTACAGCACCAATCTCTGTAAAAGGCACTGGCTTTCTTCCTGCAACTTTGGGGCTAATCCCAACCAGGCTTGAGAGAAGCAAGTGGAAGAAACTGCAATGACAATGCTGTCCCCTCCAGACACAGCATTTCATGGGTAAAACCTCTGAGATGTCCTCTCTTTTAGCTCTATGGCCAGGCTCTGAACTGGCTGTAGTCTCAGTGCACCAAAATACCTGGTTCTGCAC
>NW_010208874.1:0-21602 GCF_000695765.1 Mesitornis unicolor | reverse complement strand
TGAACTTCTTCGGGAAACATTTTAAATACATTTAACACTCATCTATCTTTCTATCTTTAAAGTTCTGCAAGATGAATGGATAGAAATTTCTGACTACTGAAAGTAATAACCCATCTCACACATTTCACATATCTGACCAAGCTTCCTTTGTCCTGTATTTGAAAAAGCAGCTCTACATAGTACCACATTTCTCTGGACTTGCGTAAAACAACCGACCAGAGAGTCATCTTCTGTCAGGAAACACCAATTTCTGATACCTTAGGGCAAAAGATGTAGGCATCCCAGCCCTCTGAGTAGCAAGAGACAATTATCTTCAGAGATTTATTGAGGGAATAAATACAACTTGCTAAGCAATCGCTTCCATTCATACTATAAAACAAACATACCCCATACCAGGGGAAAATGCTGACCATACTACAGTGAGGGAGCCCATACATTGTCCGAGCATGGAAATACATTAAGTGACAGCATAATTAATCCTCAGTAAATAATCAATGAGGAATGTCTTGTGAAAAATTGAAGACACCAAAATGAGAGTGAATTTTCTCCGAGCTAAAACGTGGAGTCGCCAGTCAATGAATCCTCCCTCAGGAGACTGTAACACATACAAAGAACCGGCTCAAGGACAGCCGGAGCTGTAAATTGAGAGCTATAAAAAAATAATAATGTAACAATTGCGCCAGCATGTTTATAATTTATAGGTTGGAGTTACAGGTGAGAAATAGGGGTTAGCAGTCTGTTATAACCTGAACTCGAGTCAGTAAAGCGCTGCAGAACCACTAAATCACCGCTTCCCTCATTGCATGTAGTTGAAAAACATATAATAAAACTATCAGACAAAGCCACTTTCTTCCAGAGTTTGAAGCTGGAGCTGCGGATACCAATCTGTGCAAAGTTAAAGCGCTGCTGGGGAGTCCACCAAAGGGAAGCTCTTAATTTTTGTTACAGGCTTTTTTTTTTTGCTTCGCATTGGGCGCTTGCCATGAAAGTGCAAAAAGCACAGGGGCCTTTTAGTCATAATTGAGGCAGGCAAGAAAATAAGAGCTCCATTTCACGTCAAATTTTGGCGTTCCCAAATTCAATTCCGTTCTCATGATCTAATTCAAGGTACCCAGAAAAGTTTGAGCACGCCATTTGAATGGACTGAAAGCAGAGCCTTTAATCTCGCACAGCACTGAGTAACTGAGTTTCAGATGCCCTTCTCCCAGTGGGTGCTGAGGGCAGCGCTCACTGCAGAGCAAACTGGCGTCAAGCAGGACTGAGGCCGCCTCAGAATCACAGAACGTGAGGGACTGGAAGGGACCTCCAAAGCTCATCCAGTCCAATCCCCCTGCCGGAGCAGGAACACCCAGATGAGGTTGCACAGGAAGGCGTCCAGGCGGGTTTTGAATGTCTGCAGAGAAGGAGACTCCACAACCTCTCTGGGCAGCCTGGGCCAGGGCTCTGTCACCCTCACTGAGAAGAAGTTTCTTCTCCAATTTCAGTGGAACCTCCTGTGTTCCAGCTTGTGTCCGTTACCCCTTGTCCTATCATTGTTTGTCACTGAGAAGAGCCTGGCTCCATCCTCGTGACGCTCGTCCTTTAAATATTTATAAACATGAATGAGGTCTCCCCTCAGTCTCCTCTTCTGCAAACTAAAGAGCCCCAGCTCCCTCAGCCGCTCCTCATAAGGGAGATGCTCCACTGCCTTCATCATCTTTGTAGCCCCCTCGTGCCCTGCTGGGGCTGAGCAGCTCTTCCAAAAGGGTTTACATCAAGGTTTCACGCTGCTTCTTGGAAATTACTCTCCCTTAGAGAAAAGGGAATTAAATGGAGCAGCTCTGCGTGTGCTTGCTAATGACTGGACAGGTAACATAGACCACATGGACTTCTTTGCAGTCACTGATCTTCCAAAGCGTCTCTTGCTTCCCATGGACACAGCAGTCACTATTGCCAACCAGCTCTGTTACAACCTTTACCAGGTACAGGAAGGAGCACAGTGCGTACAGACGGACCTAGATCCACTCAGACCTGCTCTTAATGATAAAGAAGAGCTAGAAATAACTTCCACCAGCTCAGCCCTGGCAAACCAATCATGGAAAGTCATAACACGGGACAAACAGCAAATACACTTCCAAGCTTGTCTGATGTCAACTTAATAATTACCTTAGTGAATTTACTAAAGATTTTATTCCCAGTCTCATTACAGTTCTTGAAAACGGGAAATTGCCTCCATTCTAAGAGCTCGATCTGCTTGCGCATCGCACTGGGCTTCTCTGCGGTCGCAGGCGTAGGAATAAGCATGAGATGAGAAAGCTTTTTCTTTCGCCAACAGATCTGCACAGAACACACGACCTCCAAACAAGAGTCACGATGTGTCCACACCTCAGGCACGTGGTGTGGGCCAGCGAGGATCAAACCGGAGCTGCTGTTCCCACGAGGGGGACACACAGCCCTGGCCACCGCAGTGCCATGGCCTCTACAGACAGAGAGGCCGCAGGGTTGGGATGGGGCTGTTGCACACAGCATCGCGTTATCTCTGGACTTCTCCATAGCTCTTTTGTGTTGATGCTGTCAGGATTCATTTGCCCCATTCCCTTTCTGCTCCTCGATGAGAAATTCTTCTTTGGAAATCCCAGCAGAAGGGCTGATGGTGTTGCTTGCACTGCACCCACACTGACTTAGGAGCTCGAAGCCAGAGAAGATGTGAGCGAATGGGAAGGTACATGGATAACAGGCACGGAAATCTTGAGAAACAAGGATAGGACTGTGCTAACACAATGAACTATCCCAGGTTTCTTCTAGAGGTGTGGACGGGAAAAGGGCCTTCTCTCACACATCTCCTGCAAGTCCAGGAGCAGCACCAAGATAAGCAACCTGCAAGATGCCAGCTGCATTTTCCCCCTCTGCTGTGAACAATTCCTGGTGCGCTTTTCTGTACCTTCAGCAGCAGCAAAGGGGCTCCTTGCACCGTCTGCGCTTCCTGCAGGGTGCTGTAAGCTGGCCTGGAGTTTACACCGAAAACAGCAGCACTGATACCTCAGAGCACAGAGGCTGTGCCTCTCAAAGCTGCTTGGACATCTGAGCTCCCCAGACAGGCCTGGAATTTCACTGCTACAGTAAAGCCCTGCTCTGGGGGTCCCAACAGCCGACAGCTCTGAGGCTGACCAAGCTGCCTTCACTCTTGTGAGCACTGCAGTCCTTGAAGGCCGCATTACACACAACTGAGTTATGGTTTCTCTTGCTTCAGAGAAGGGGTTCCATTCAAATCAAAGAGCATACGTTGGCTTTGTGGACTGAGAAGCTCTTAATAATTAAACTGCCACACAGACACAGGCCTGAATCCTCAGTACCACACAGTGCAAGCGGAGGGAGAACATCAATGACTTTACACTTATAAATCTACTCACTTCACAGTGTGCTTGCTTTATGGAGAGTTTTCTCGCAACCGAAAAGGAAGAAATGCCAATTAAATAAACTTTTGATTCCACTTTTGTTGGTTGCACGCTTGCGAGAACAAGAAACAAACAGAATGGATGGTGTGGTAGCTCCTAAAACAGAGGTTGCTCCTGATGGGGAACAGTTAATTGTTACCACAGAATGAGTCTGAAATGCTGATTTAGTTTGTGTGGATAGGGAAGCAGGTCCCAATATACTTTCATCTGTTCTTAAATATAAATGAAAAAACAACCCGTTTACTCTAAGGTCACAGTGGGAACAAAGAGGATCACCTGAAGCGTACGCAGCTTGTGATTTATATTCAGAGCCCACAGGCAGCGAGCAAAGGCAGACTGATAGCATCGTCCTGCAATCAGCTCGTGGATCATGTCGTGCATCTGAGAGCGCCGGCAGAGTCCGTGGCTGTTCCTTGCTCTGCATTCTGCAAACAAGCCTTAGTCAACAACCAAACATGTGCTTTTTCTGTCCTTCCCTGCACGCAGCCATATATCTCACTATTGTACACAGTCACTAAAGGCTTGCAGGCACAGAATTATCACGTTCTTGGGTGTCTTTTGAATATCAGTAAAGAAAACGTAAAGCCTTTAAGAAGAGAAGACGCACATGGCCACTGAAGTTCTCCAGGAATCAGCCAAGGACGTGTAACCACTCCTAGGCACATCCAGAGCTAACTGAGAGTTAAAGCTCAGGGCTGGGAAGGGGGTGAGTCCAAACTGCAGCAGGCATTGGCCAGCCTGGAGGACGCTTTCCCACTGGTGAACTCCAGAGGCAGCTCGGGGAGCTCTGGGACACTCAGAAGACGTCAAGATCTCAGCATGGTTATTCATCACCTCCCCACCTGCTTCACTCTTGGCAAGCTGAACTCGATTTCCAGTTGCTAGAGAGACACTTGGGATGAAAACACCACCGGTCTTTCCTTTCAATCGATAGCGTTGCAACTTAATTCTTAAATAATTTGCACCGTTGAGGTTTTGTTTGGAAGCTGAATTCACAGGTTTGCTCACAAAACCACCCAGCAGCTCATCAGACAAATACTGAAATTAAAAATAGAAGTAAGTCCAGCACTAACTGTGAAACGTGGCTGTTTGCTGGTTGGTTGGTTGGGGTTTTTTTATTTAAGCAGCCAAAGGCAAACAATTCAAAACAAATAATTTATCTGACACGTATTTTCTTTTGCTTGGGGAATATCCCTGGGTGGTTTGTTACAACCTCAGGTATAGTCCCTTCTTCAGCAGACAGTCTACCACAAAAATAAACCCCATTCTGAACTTTCTGGGCATGTTCAACGCTCCGGAGTTAGAGAGCTGCACAGTGGAACAGAAATGAAGGGGAGCAATTCTGGCACGCACATCCTCGAGTCTTAAATTTAATATTAAGCTTCTGTGAGTGTACCCTCATAAAACTTTGACGTGTATTCCTCTCCCTGCTCTCCCCTGAGGAACCGACTGGCAGAACAGAACCGTGTGAATGATCATGAAAAGGAGGAGCACGAGAAAAGCAAATTAACTCCATGCAGTTCTTTGAACCAGAGAGGAAAGCGATTGGCAAAGTCTGGATCTAGGGTATGACACTGCAGATTTACAGAACAGCGAGGAGCAGAAATTCGGCTGTTCTCGAATGTGCTGAGTAGAATATCTACGTGCTTATCATTCAACAAGCTTAAGCAAAGATAATCTTGCTGGCTCAGCCATCGTTCAGCTTTGCAATTTACAGGAGTGGAGTTAAAGTGGCAGGAAGCCCAATCCTGCGCCCCGTTATTAGTGCCCCACCGTGGCCCTATATGCATTAGCCTGAGAGTTCCTTGGTCAGCAACGCTTCCTGCCCCGCAGTTTGGGGTCCTTGGCAGCCCAGAAATGATGGAGGCAGGGAGGAGGGAACCAGAGCATCACTGAGGCTGGTTACAACCAAAGAGGACACAAGCTGCTTCTGAGAAACACCACACTGGTACATGGCCCGGGACACTGCCTCTGTTACTGCTGCCAGGCGTGACTCGGCGTGTTCCCAAATTAGGAGTGCACACACGCCCTGCTCTGGCCCCTCTTCCTGTGCATCACAACGCAGCCTCCCAGTGCAGATCCATTTCAAAGCAAGCACCAAACGCTCACATCGTGTCTACACAGCAGCCTCCAAGCAGCCTGATTTCCTAGGAGGTGAAAATCTTCACGGCAAACACAAACTAAACTGAATTCAGCGACACCTAAATTTGCCTCGGGTCCACCATATGTGCAGCGGCAGCCTTAGATAACAGAAGTACAGGCCACTAGTAATTAAAATCGTATTGATTTCACTCCCTATCACAGTGGCGATATGAGTAACGTTAGCATTCGCACAACGCAATGGAAAATGCTAAGTGGCTGCGTGAATGAGATACCTTCATTTTCTGTAAGATAACATCAGAAACTGCAAAAAAAAAAGTTTCAGATCGGTCTGGCGAAATACATTAGATATATTTAAAAATAATTGAGCCGAATAAATACCCAGACAGAATTCTCTGCTGAGCCACCGTAAAAAAGCAGCGCTCTCAGGACAGGGATACGCACACAGGACACTCATCCTACTTCTAAGTTGTGGTTTAAGGGGAAAAAAATTATTCACCCTAATTCCTCCCTCCCTTATGGTTCCATGAAGTGCAGGCGGTTGTTTCGGTGGTGCTGCGCACAGGCGGTCACCCCACACAGCCCATAGAGCTGCCCAGGGCACGGCTGGAGGAAAGGACTTGCTCTGGTGGCTCTTTCCTTGCCGCTGCGCTCTTCAGACGTGCCAGAGGCACGACGGATTTGCAAGTCAACGTGTTTTAAGGTGGATTATCCTCTCCAGAAAATGGCTGCGGGGATGGTTTGGGACAAAAAAATCATTGAAAAATCTCTTTCCTGCTTTGCTTTTCACACCAAACATGAGATGAAATATTCCGAGAGGATTCCTGCATCCACAGCTCACGGGGAGAAGGGGTGATTTAAGTTCACATCGCATTTATAAGAAGGATTAAATACTCCTTTAAATTTGTTTTTCCACATATAAATATATATGCATAGTGTACACACATATATGTATACGTACACACATACATACACACGTTCCAAAGACTATGGAGATAAACCTATAGCATCTATTACACCTTCAGAATGACAACATGAGGAGAATTCTTCCAAGTTTTGCATCACTGCGAACCCCACGTATTTCACAAAGATAATTAAGCACTGGAGAAAGCTCCCAGCAATTTAACAGATACCAGCGAAAATGTAATGCCTTGGAGGCATATCAAATATTGGAGGAGAGCTTAACTACTGAATTATCCACTAACCTTCTCTTCCAGCTCTGCCTTGGGGATACTACAAAAGGTGTTTCAAGAAGGAGATGGAAAAGCCATGGTAAAAACTTTTAAGGAGTGGCCTGGATCTTGACCTTCTCTAAATTACCCAGGACTTGCATAAGATGGGAAAAGGTTGATGTGGGGGGAAAAACAACGATAATGATCAAGCATCTTGACGTGCAGCCAGGCAATAAATCACTTTTATTGGACATGCCATGAATGGCAACGGGGAGGCTTAGCACTGAGATGGAGTCACTGCAGACAATGTCTTCTGAGTGATCTGGGGGAAAAAATACCCCAAAATCTCCCTGTATTGGCACTGTCCAATGAAGTTGCAGAAAAGTAAATAAGCCTATTTCTCAGCTTTAAAACACAAAAGGAAATACAAGCCCTAAGCCTTCTGGATACATACGGTCACTAAATCACCTCTCCAGTGGAGAACGTTTCACTCTCTGTCTCCTGAAGACAACACACTACGCTGCCCAGGGCTGACCTTCTTGAGTTAGGGAAAAACTCTCAACATCCATCGATTCCCCCTGCGACCCTGGGTCGGTTCCCAGCGCGGCTGGAGGAGAGGAGGCAGCCCCAGCTCTTCTGTGTGTGACTCCCTGGACAGGGGGCTAAGGCCCTGGCCTTGCACAGGGGTGCCCTGCGGATGGGGACGCGGCGTCGGGGGCAGAAGGGGGACGGTGGCTGCGGGCGTCCCCTGCAGTGGCACTGCGGGAGGCAGAGCAGAGGGACTCGAGGACAGGCCTTGTGGTCAGCCATACCCAGACCCACCATCCCTGGTGGCAAACAACAAATACACCTGGGGACCTCTGTTCTTAAGGCTCTTTTCCCTGTTCTTAACAAAGGAAAAGCACAACTTAAAAAGAAAAAGGAAAGAGCAATTCATTTTGGCGACCTTGCTCACACAAGCCAGTACTTTTAAACACAGATTTTAAGTCTAATCATAAACTTTCCAGAAGCAATCTCCTGCTGCTGCCCTCGCTGGTTTTTCCTACTCTCTTGATGCCACCAGAGTGGAGCCAGCAGCCTGAACGAGATCACTGTACTGCTGCCAGCTTCAACAAGCACCAAACAAAACACAGCTCAAATAAAGCCCATCTGTGCACGCACAGCTTCAGCAAAGCCGCGTACGCATTCTCTTAAAATCTGTATTATATGCTTTACAAATGTTAACTGCTGAGCTGTTGCACTTCATGGCAGGTAAAGGCCTAAAGGATTCATAGCTTAATTCACTTGATATTTTAGGTTTTTGGAGAAGGATGGGGAGGATAAAGGCTTTACAGCTTAGAAAAGAACAAAAGACCAATGGTACTCGGTCTACTAAATCATCTACAAGGGTTCCCACATGGGTGAGCAATATATTGTGACCTCTGAGATGGGAGTATTTAGAAATTCACATCTCCTTCTCAGTGGTTTCTGACAGTGTAAGTGCTGTTTGCTTAAGCGTATTAAATAAAGGGAAGTTTCCTGCACCTTCTCCTTTTATCAGTCGTAATGTTTTCTTGTTCAGGCTTGCCAAACCAAGTTGTACCCATAAAAAATTCTCAACGCATCTCAGAGTTGTGTAGTTGTCTATAGAGAACTTCTGCCTTAGAGATGGCACGACCAGGTTTGCTCAGGAGTTCAGGCCTTTCTCTCTTTCTCAGTACACTGGGTACGTGTGAACCTTTGCCTCACCTCATTAATTAGCGCAGTTCTCCAGACGCACTGAAAACTCCATCCCCTTCCCAGGTAGCCTCCTCCAAGAAAACAAAGGACAAGTTCAAGCCCCTCTTTCAGGTCCTTTCTTAAAGGTCTGTCAATCTTCTCCTTCAGAGGCGAATTCTGGGTCTTGAGGGGCCTCACACCTACCCTTTTCTGTCACCGCGCTAAACATCTCATCTATCTTTCAACTATTCCCCTTCCACTTAACTCCGTGCTCCCCTCACACACCTGCCTATGCTCTCATATCTCTACATAAGCTTCTCTAATTTATTCTTCATGCAGCCTCCAGTCTCCTTCCCACGCTTGAATCCCCTTGGCCTCTCGACTGCCAGTGCACGTTCTCATTGCTGTTACGGCCAAAATCCTCGGCCCAAGGTTTTCCAGCATCATTTGGCTCTGGAGATCCAGCAGCCTCACTTCAAGAGCTTGCTCCACTCCTCTTTACCCTCTGCAAAGAGATCCACAGCTCTCCCTCGGCTGCTGCAGGAACAAGGCTCCTGTCACCTGCAAACTTCTGCAAAGCACGAGCACCATCTCCTCCCCGCATCCCCATACGGGAACTGCTGTTGTGCACCACAACACAGCAACCTCCTCCTCCCTTTCTGGTTTCCTACACCTCGCCATCCAAAGCCTTGGAATCATTTTGTAAGCCTTTAATATCTGGTGGACTTGGGAGCACGTAACAACTGCCCCAGAAAAGCTCCTGAGAAGATGACACCACCACCCCAATTTCAAGAAAGCTTCCAGAGCTCTGTTCTCGAGCGCCGCTATCGACAAAGGGGTGGAAGCCTAAATTTGCTCTCCCTCCACCTGCAAAATGATCATTAGCGGCATTATTTTTTAATCCATCTCGTGACACTGTACTTTACGAACTGCTCACTAGAATTCCACTTGGAATCTTTCTGCAGTTGTCAGGGAAGAAGCAAAACTCCAAGTCAAGAGCAAACTGCACGGAGAAGGCACGTCCGGCTGCAATCACCCACACGGCGACTGGACGCTCCAATCAAACCCCAAATACCTGGGGGTTTTCGAGTTTTCAGATCTTAATTTCTCAATTATCATCATCCTCTGCTGTACGCATATTGTCTCTGTTTGCACTAGGAAAAGGGTATTACCAGTGGAATAAGGGATTTGTAGGAGATTGTTGTAGAGTCCTATTAATAATATAAAATCAGGCTAAACCACAAAGTAATTTTGTTGACTCATGGGACATTAAACATGCCTTATATAAAGCCTTTATATTTTTTATTTCTCAGTTCTCCTTCAAGTCATTTTTATTGTCTGATTTAGAATAATTCAACATAAGATATGAGTCTCCCAGCTAAGAAGCCATTACCATTCAAACATCAAATTGACTTTGCTTCTAACATGCAAGAAAGTGAACTCAGCTTGCTAAACTTTCTTTAAATTAGAAATATTGTATAATCTAGAAAGAATAGCTCTGTTATCAATGCATGAAATTCTCTTACTGCTGCAAAACTCAGAAGTTTTACTTGCCATGTATTTTAGGTTCAGGTCATAGAACAAATAGACCCTAGATTTTCTGACTATAAATATGAGCCAAATGCATGCCTATGCATCATCCAAAATAGACCACACAAGCCCTTTAGATAGACGTGAAAGTTACTTTTACTTTTCACTCACACCACCTGTATGTAACACTCACATGAACCGGAATAAAATATACCTTGAGATGGTCGGTTATTTTCTGAGTACAAACAGGGGGGCTGGTGGGGCATGTGAAATGTTAAAACCGAGGTATTTTGTAGGAAAATTGAAACTGGTTTTGATGGGAAATACTTCCTTGATCTAAAAGGGAATGGCAGACAGAGAGAAACCTCACTCCACAACCACAGAGTCCAATCCTGCAGCCATGAAGCCTTGAACCATTGTAGGCCCCGCCTGACCCCTGCCCAGCTGGGCCCAGTAAGTACTGGGCTCATTCCAGTACAACACGGAAGGGCTGATCACACAGGTCTGCACCATCTGCTTACCCACAGCTTCACCTGAAGATCCATTCTCCTTGGCAACGACAAAACTACGCCTTTTGGTGCTATTTCCATAGCCATGGTGTTCATGGTTATCACAGAGTCATTAAGGTTGGAAGAGACCTCTAAGATCACCAAGGTCAAATAGCACTGTTTGTGTGGGCAATGTGACTGGTACCCGGCCCCAGCGCCTGCTGCTGCAGAACAGATACATGCCCTGAACCGGAATTAATGGCTTTTAAAATGTCCACGTGTCATGGGAACTTTAAAGGAACATTAAAAGTACTATTTCTTGACTCTGGAGTTAGGGCTGGTGTGATGAAACACACTCTTTTCATTTGGCCGTCCACCCAAACCTGCAGCACCGATGCAATGCGGGGCACCAAAATTTGACAATCAAATGTATCAGGAGCAACGTAGCCTCCTGCACGTAAACACAATTGTGGTGTAATGAGGACACTACCGCAGCGATGAAGGACAATCGGATGCCTCATACAACACTGGATTGTGTTATTGTGATTGTGGATACAACACTCATACAACACAGAAAAGCCAACGGCATCTTGGCCTGTATTAAAAACAGTGAGACCAGCAGGTCCAGGGAGGTGATCATCCCCCTGTACTCGGCACTGGTGAGGCCGCACCTCGAGTGCTGTGTTCAGTTCTGGGCCCCTCACTAGAAGAAGGATGTTGAGATTCTGGAGCGTGTTCAGAGCAGAGCCACAAGGATGGGGAGGGCTCTGGAGAACAAGCCTGATGAGGAGCGGCTGAGGGAACTGGGCTTGTTTAGCCTGGAGAAGAGAAGGCTGAGGGGAGACCTCATCACCACCTACAACTGCCTCAAGGGAGCTTGTGGAGAGGTGGGTGCTGGTCTCTTCTCCCAGGTGATGGGGGATAGAACAAGGGGAAACGGCACCAAGCTGTGCCAAGGGAGGTTCAGGTTAGAGATAAGGAGGAAGTTCTTTACTGAGAGGGTCGTCAGAAGCTGGCACAGGCTGCCCAGGGAGGTGGTGGAGTCACCATCCCTGGATGTGTTTAAAGAGCGGGTAGATGAGGTACTTAAGGATATGGTTTAGGGGGTAGACAGGAGCGGTTGGACATGATGAGCTGAGAGGGCTTTTCCAACCGAGCGATTCTGTGATTCTGTGACTGTCTGCAATTTTAATGGGTTTTCAGTAACTCCCTGAAGCCAAAATCTGATAAGAATTTGGCCTAAGATCCAAAATCAGTGGGTGTTTTTTCCTGTGGTTAGCTCACTATAGCTGCACACTCGAGGAAGGCAATATTGCTAAATCACCTGTGGATAATCCTCTCATGTACATTCTGGATACGTGCACTTAACAGGCAACGTTTTTCAAACAGGATTATCATAGATAAATGAAATACATGCAAAAATGCCTTTACTGATGTTAAAAACACAACATACAGCTGAAATGTGGGGGGAAAGATGCAGTCCTATTTTCTTCTGGGAAATGTTCACGTTTTCCTCAAAATCTCTGTAATAATTGTACACTACAGCTTTACAAGGAGTACGTATAAACAGTGAAAAATGGTACATGAAATGATGAATACAGGGACATCACTGACCCCACAAGGAAAAACCAATGGCAAAACCATTCTTCTTCTAAAAAAAGGCAAAAAAAGTTAATTCATGTTTAGTAAACATAACAAAACGGAATTCTTATATGCATACCTACAAGTACACACCTGTATTATAAGGTTAACACAGATTTATGCATTAGAGAACATGAGGTCCTTGAAATTTGTCTGAGGCTTACAGGTTTTTAAGGCATATTTGGAGGCAAAGCAGAACAAATGACACACAAGTGCTGATTTCCTTCTCTTCTCGTTTGTCTTTGCACTGATAACTCAGTTTGTAGGATTTTATTGGCCAGTATTTTTGCCAGAATGGCCACTGGGTGCCACTGTTCTGCTGCAGAGAAAAAGAGCTGAAACAACATTTTTGTTGTAGCGCCAGGGTTTTTATTATCAACGTGTGTGTGCTGCTGCTGTATGTACCCATCCTCTAGCAATGACACTGCTGCACAGTTCATAGTGAGCTCTTTCACAGCAGAACAATAGGAAAAGTGGCTCTAAGAGACTGGAAAACCTGTTTAAACTCAACAGGCAATGTAACCTCGGAGAAACTTTCTTATCCCAGTATATTTTCTACTCCATAAAAGACAGGCAGCAGCCGAGAGGCACGGTATCCGTGCTCAGGTTTGATATTCAGTTGCTGAGTGACCTTGTGGAGCTCTCTGCTCTGCCCAGTTGTGCACAGCTGCTTTTGCAGTGTACAAACACGTCCGGCAAATGTTCAAATGCACAAACAGAATCTAACAGAGATAAGTGCTTTTTAGAACAGACAGCACGTGTGTGCAGCTACAGGAACTGTGCACGTGTAATTGGGGCAGTTCTGAACTGGAAACCACACTCTTCACTTCTCTCAGCCTTATTTTCTTCAGTTGGGAAGCAGGGTTAGCAGTGAGTATAAGAACACAGCAGGGAGAGGCCTTTACCTAAGGTACAAGAAGAGGTTTTGGCACATGTAAAAAGTCATCTCTAGAAGTTGGGGTCCAGCTGAGGTGAAATTTGTAGGTTTAGAAGCAGACAACTGCGCCTTGGAGTGCAAGAGGACAGAGGTGGTGTCCTGTGCTTTGAGCTGCCGCTTGCCATCCAAGTGATTATCACCGCAGTACTAACAGCTGCCAACTCTTTGTAGCTGTGTTATAAATACATTTAAGGTCTAAACAAAGCTCCCTGAGGTCAAAGAAGAAAGAGGAGTTCAAACCAGTCCAAAGTGTTAAGTAGTAAGCAGGAATAAGAAGCAGTGATTGAAAGACTGCGCTCCCTGAAAGTCCAGAGGGTACATTTTACAATGTGAAAACAGTCAGGAAGAACGCAGCAGCCTTGACTACACAGGAACACCTGTATGTTAGACTGGGAAGAAAGATCTTGCCAATTACAAAGGCAGTTTTCAACATTTCAAAGAAAACATAATGAGAAGTAAAGGAACTTTTGTGAAGTTTGCTGCAAATTTGTCAGATTATCACGGCAATTATCTCAGGGAACCTTATTAATCTCTCTAACATGTTACACTGCCCAAATGAGGGCTGATAATTATTCATCATATTGCTCAGATGCATATTTGAAACCATGTAAAAAATGCTGAATGACCTTAGAAAAAAAAGACATTTCTAGTAATGGGATTGGCGTAGTCTTCTTAAGCCACTGCATAAACCAAACCCCTACCACATTCCTACAGAACAATTTTCAAGGAGTGAAAATGGCCCTGTTCATGTTTTACAGCTTTCTATGTATTAGGTAAATCAGAACCTTGTTATTTTAAAAGCAATTCAGAACTCCAGAGAAAATGTTGTGCTCATCTCAAGTACCTCACAGGATTTTAAAGAGGCATTTGGAAAGATCGTTTTCATTCAGATCTAAAGAATGTCTTGTATATCTTACTTCATTAATCCCAGACAATATTTCTGGATCCTCACCTGAGAACAGAAGAGTTTGGAGCCATCACTTTCAGGCCTGTCAGACACCCCGCAGTGCCCACCAGATTTGCAGAGGAAGATTGTCCACCCCGCTTCCTTTCAGTCACTGGCGACTTCCAATACTCTGTGCTTAAATTGCCTCCCCCATCCTCTGCAGTGTTCCCAGCCCTCATAAAGTTCAATAATGAGAAAGCACAGCAGGGCAATGAAGAGTTTGAACGGAGCCCTGAACTGCCCTGCAGGTGGCCAGGGGGTAGCAAGGGAGTGAGATAGGAAGATGCCAAGATTGTCTGCACTTCTTGCCTTCGTGTTCGCAGTTTAATAGCAGGTAAAAATTGGTTTCTGCCTGGTGCTGACTGCCTTCCATCTCCTGAATCGCCCAACTCAGCTCCTGCACATGGAAAACTGCTCCTCTTCACACAGACCCCAGCAGAGACAGAGACGACCTCAGGGCACTTCCAGCTCCTTGCCAGACTGAATGGTTTGGAAACAGCAAAGATGGATTTTATGAACACCACTGAACGCTCCTCAGCCTACGTAACTTGGGTGCACCTGACAAGTGAGAGGAAACACCACAGAAATGACAAAAGGTTAATGAGTAAAATACCCAGCACATGCTTGTGTTGCACCCTGTATGCACGGCCAAACAGATGAACTGAAGGTCACTGGCAACAGGAAGCAGGGAAATTTTTAGGACCAGTAAAAACTTCCTTTCCTTCATCCTTTCCAAAGTGTAATGGCTGTGATGGCGTTGGGACAAATTTACAGTTAGTTTTCTGTCCTATTCAAAACCAGCAGACGAATGTGCCTTTGGTAAAGGCCACGAAGCCAGACAACTTTCTGAAACAAACTATGCTGAGATTAAATGCATTTTCAATTGATATTTAGATCTGCTTAACCTGGTCGAATGATCTTGCAGCACACCCTTCGTTTTAAAGCAGGCAGGAGATAGAGATCTACAGTAAGAGAACATTTCATGCCTTGGTAAAAACAGAGGCAAACATATGGTTTTCCCTTCCCTAATTTCATTGCCGTTCAGCTCTCCTCAGCAATAACTGTCTCTCCCATAATACTTCCAAATGCCCTGAAACACTCTAAGTGGATTTGGTAACTAGCAGACTGCTGTGCTGTCTGTTCATTAGCATGAGCTGTCTTGCTTCACTCGCCTATCACACCAATGCGATATGGCACAACGCAGCACTGCACGCTGCACCAAGTCAGGGAAAATTTAAAAGGCCACATGTTTGTTTCTAGACTTAATTCCCAACAGCCTCACTGTGTATTGTCCATTACACACCCCAGGTAATTTAACAGCCCAGCTGCTCAAGAAGAAAGCGGAATGACAACTTTTTACAAGTTTAGGAACTTGCACTGCTGTTGTTCATCTGTGATGTCTGTATGTAGACACTGATGAAGGCTTTTTACCTTGTTTAGCTTTATTTTTGTCTTTCACAGAAACTAATGCTCGTAGCTTTTATGAACTTCTAACAAAACTGAACACAAAATGTTAAACAATTTGGCAGCATTTAAATATCCAAACTCACAACTGTGGCAGTGCTTGAAAACTGACAGTTGCAGAAGAGCTGGAAACCAAACTTGGCTGTGGACTCACGAACACTGAAAAAATACAGAACTCCTTTCTCCAAAAAGCTAAACAACAAAAGCCAACCATCTTTCTGATGACAAGGTGAATTGGAGAGTTGTCTGTGTTGTTGCTGTTGTTATTATTATTACTATTTTTTGGCATAATATGAAATTTCCTCTATTGTACACATGTTCTTGTCCAAAATAGGCCCAGAGCCTGGAGAAGAACATGACCCTAGGCATTTTCCCAAGCCATTTACTGTAAGGAGCCAGCCTGGCTCAGTGCTGGGCCTGCAGGCATCGGGAATGACTTCCAGCCCCTGCATCTATACTGCTCATGTGCTAAGGAAGCATAAAACAAAAGGAAAAACACTCAATAAAGCAGCAGTGCTTTTCCTGACCTGAAGTTGCACAGCCTGTTTTGCCGTGCTTAGTTCTTCCTTTTTTCAAAGCAGGCGGCTTTCTCAGGAGAGAGTAGGGCTCAGATCACAGAATCACACCATGGTTTGGGTTGGAAGGGACCTTTACAGCTCATCCAGTCCAACCCTGCAGTCAGCAGGGACATTGGTACCAGATCAGGGTGCTCACATCAACCCTGGCCTTGAATATCTCCAGGGATGGGGTCTGCACCACCTCTGGGCAACCTGTGCCAGTGATTGACCACCTCATGGGGAAGAACTTTTTCCTCATATCCAACCTAAATCTGCCCTTTTCCAGTTTAAAACCATCACCCCTCATCCTATTGCTCCATGGCCCAGTGAACAGCTCTTCCCCAGATTTCTTATGGGCACCTTTCAGGTCCTGGAAGGCTGCACTAAAGCCTTCTCTTCTCCAGGCTGAACAACCCCAACTCCCTCAGCTGTCCCCATAGCAGAGCTGCTCCAGCCCCTGAGCATCTTTGTGGCCCTGATCTGGAATATTCCTGGGGGAATCCAGAAATAGTTCCTGGAAGGCAGAGTTGGCTCAACTTAAAGCTACACCCGTAACAAAGAGATGAGCCATTTTACAGCTATTTTACATATTCTGCCAGGCACAGCTGAGCTGAGGGCTGCTGTCTGATCTCACAGCCCTCCTGAAGCGGTAATGACTATCTCACATGTTGTAGGTATAAGTGTAAAAGATTTCACACCTTAAAAATTGAAGTAATATGTATAGATGTATTAGAATCAGGTAACATTAATATACCTAATCTATTCATCCCATTTCTTCTTATTTAGGACAATTAATTTATATTAAAACAATAAAGCTTTACTCTTCATAGAAATCATATCCATAAGGTACCAGGTTGAAGGGACCACCAGGACCATCCAGTCCAACCTCTGGAGGTAAAAGCATCGTTCAAATGAGATGAGCCAGCCCCTGTCAAGGAGCCTCTTCAGACTGACCAGTGATGGGGAATTCACCACTTCCCTGGAGTTGTTCAGTGTCTCATTGATCTCATGGGAAACAAATTTCTCCTGGAGTTCAATGGGAATCTCTCCAGACACAACTTGTGTCCCCTGCCCCTCATTCTTTTCCATGGGACTCCTTGTTCAAGGGAGTCTCCATCCTCTTGGTGCCACCCTTTATGTCCTGGTCCATGGTGACAAGGTCCCCCCTGAGCCTTCTCTTCCCAAGAGTGAACAGGTCCAATTTTCTCAGCCCTTCTCCATATGGCAGGTCCTCTGAGCATCAGAAGATCCAAAAAGGGCTCAGCGCACCCTGCCACGCTGTACAAATTGAGGCCCTGCAGCACCAAGCATCACAGCCAAGAGCTCTCCAGCAGCACACGCAGAAGAACCTGGCTTTGCCATAGTCCTGGCGCAATCCTCCATCCATGTGGAGGGGATGGGGACACCAAACAGGACCTCAGAGCCTCCCCACCCAGAGACAGGGCACAGCTTTAGTACATCAGTTACGTTTTCAGATCACCTCTTGCAGGCCTGCTACAGCTTTCCATTTCTATTTGCTAGGCTTGTATATAATCTTGTATCAGCCCGAGGGTGCTTAACAAATTTAATCTTTTTATCTCAGTTTTCTTCTTGTAGCAATTGTTTTATATTAAATAAAAGTAGTAACGTATAAAAGGTCAGGCAGGGCTGAACCTAATACGATTGTTTTCATAGCATGGTACTAAATGTAATAAGAAGCATCCAGGGAAATGACCTTTAGTCCTGTAAAATTTAAACACTTAAAATAAGGGTAATTTGGTGCCAGCCAAAACCTATTTTAGTTTGCCCTTTATTGAAAGGATGCACCAAATTGCATTGTGTGGCTGCTCGATCAGGCAGAGATTAGAGGTCATCGCAAGCTCTATAAATCACTGTGTTCCACGATTGGAAAGGAGCAAAGTCACTGGAAAAAAAGAATAAATCCAAGTAATAATACCCTAACAGTGAAAATGCTTAGCCCTAAGTCCTGGATCTATTTATTCAAATAGAAAACCTCTCGTTGAATACGTGCACGCAGGACAAGACCCTGGCTGATGATGATTATGAAGTGCCCATGCATTATTAATAGATTAAAATACCTGTGGCACATACAGAGGCTCTTTGTGTAGGCATAAGCAGAATCTGTTTCTCTTCAAAAAGACTTTTCACCTTCAAATAATGATGAACTCCCAGTTTTGTCAAGGAAAAGCTTCTCTCACACCCTACAGACTCCTTGTGTTAACATCTGACCACTACCAACGCCTGTGTTTGAGACAGCCCAGAACACTGGGAATGCAAGGCAGATAGCAATGAGTGTTTTACTTTTAATTGAAATATATATCTATCGTTTGTAATCCCATAAATCACACCAACAGAAGAAAGAACGTTACACGAGGAATTTGATACACTCCGCGCTAAAATAAATGCATCGGCTATTAAAATAAATGTGTGTATTACAGGAAGAATTGATCAAAATCAGATACAATATTTCATTCACCAAATCAGACGCATCCCTGTTGAATCACTGCTCATTGAATACAGAATGAGATGCACCATCTATCAAAACAGATATCTCCCACAGTAAATCAAACCCACCATCTGATTCCAACACTTCTCCTACTGAATCAAAAATATCACCCGATGCATCAGTTATATGGCACCAGATACATGGCATTTTAAAAAATAACTGAGCAGAATGCCCCTAGATTTAACAAGGATAACGTTTAAACTGAAAATTATTTAGGCAAAGAGATCAGTACTTCCAGGCTGTCTCTCAGGGTGATTTTTGGATAGGGACTGCTCTTATATCGACGTTTCCTAGCGTGTCCTTCATTTAAGGCACCCGGCCGGGAGGAGCTGCTTTCTTCATCTCAGCAAAGAGAGCTTCATTCTGTTTTGGTTCACCCCCCCAAACCCCTCACACCAAGCTTTAACCAAACACATGGTGTCCCCTGGTTACCTGCCCCAGGTCCCCAAAGCACCAGTCCTTTCCTAATGGGTTCAGAGCACCACACACCAACAGATACAGAGATGTAAATATCATCAACATCAACCCCAAAATCCTGGACACTGAGCATGGAGCACTCAGCCACCAACCCAGCCAGCCAGCCTGAATATTCCGTCATGGGTGACAAAATCTGTTCTGTTTCCACTGGGACACTCCTAAATTTTGGGGTTTAGCGTGGAAGTTAATCCATAGGACGAGTCCTTTTCTATTGCAAGCTCAAAAACTGAGCAACAAACCATGCTTGTTACTGATCCGCTGTCCCCTATTATCGCTCTGCTCCATCAATATAAGCATTGATTATAATTGCAGTTTTGCCCAACTTAGACTGATTAGAATGTAAAGCAACAACAACTGCACAATTATGGCAGAAAGAAGGGCCTATTCACACGGGACACCAAGCTGGCTGCTGCTTGAAACCTGCGTTTCACTTACACTTGCTAGAAATCCTACAGAGAGAAACACGATTCTGTTCTGCATTTCAGTATTCATCACGGGAAAATACAGCAAAAGGTTAGCAAATTCAGGACAGACCCAGTCTAGGGAGGAAGCCATTTACAGACATGATGTTTCTCCCAAAAATGTCTTAGCTCTTAAAGCTGATAGTGTTAAGCTGAATACTCTCTGAGTATGTAGTTAACAGTACCAACAGCCTCTAAAGACGCGACCTTGCCGAGGTCGATGTTTATCTTGGATCAGCACGGACACTGCTGGGCCCGTATAGAGTCCAGGCAGCAGGGTGGGTGCTGAAGCTGCAAATTCACCTTCCCAAAGGCTGGAGCAAGGCTGGATGTGACAACAAGTGACAGCAGACGATGTGAGCATGGCCACTGCACGACAGGAAAGCTGCGCTTTGGTGGGAAATTGAAAAATTTGACATATTGATGTCCAATGCCAGGACAAGAGGCAATGGTCCCAAGCTGGAGCACAGGAGGTTCAAGCTGAAGATGAGGACAAACTTTGTCAGTGTGAGGGTTATGGAGCATGGCCCAGGCTGCCCAGAGAGGTTGTGGAGTCTCCTTGTGTGGAGACACCCAAAGCCCTGGCCGTGTTCCTGTGTGACTGCTCTGGTGATCCTGCTCTGGGGGGGTTGCACTGGGGGAGCTCCAGAGGGCCCTGACAACTCCTGACATGCTGGGGTTCTGTGGGAAGACTTCCCAGAGAGGATTCGCTGTTCCCCATCACACTGCAACCAGCTTGAGTAGGTTGAAGAACTGAAGTTTGAAAGTTTCTAGGTTCAAACATCTTTCATTAAATGAGCTGGCAAAGATTCAAAACCAGATATAGAATACACATTTGAGGGTTAAGCACAGCTACGTCAACTCCACATTCTCTTCCGCAACACTTGTGGTTTCCATATGGTATGCAGAGAGCTCCAAAACCAAAATGGTGTACAGGGCTATGCACGCAGATTTCTCTGCTTCCTTTCTTTGTGTCCCTCTCTTCCATAGCATTTGTTATCTTGCATTGTACTGTGCCATCTCTTTCTACAACTTGTCGTTTAAAGGAGCTGAAAGCGATTAAACGCTGATTTTGTTAATGGCATTGACTAGAACCTAAGGCACAGGGGAAAATATTTAAAAGGTACTAAACTGTTCTTTGAACGTAAAGTTTTCCAATCTGTAACATCCAGGGTTTTATTTCCACAGCTTAATGTACAAAAACTGCCTATTTTTACAGTATATCTTTAAGAATCTCAATGTTAATTAAGCAATATAAAAATAAAATACATAAATCCCTTGATATTTTTTAATTATGAGATGGTCTTAAGCAAAATTTAATTAATAGAGATAAAAGCTAATCCTTTTTTCTTAAAGAAAAACGTATCTAGCTTTACAGCAAAGTACTCTGCCATTTACACAAAGCCCCTTGTTATTTTCTTTGCGTTCAAGGCATATTCAGGTACTCCTTTTAAAGCCTACCCATAGAAGAAGTAAATCAATTAAACTCAATCAAATCAATTACAAATCCCTGCAACATTACAATGAGTGAAACATTCTTGGTTGGCTTTAATGGGAATCAAGCAGCTCAATTCCCCACTCTCTGCTTTGTTTTTTAAAAAAAAGGAGAGAAACAGAAAGAAATCAATTATTTTGAACGTTTCACAGGATCATAGGATTTGCCACACCATTGTTCCACCGATTCAAGTGTACTCTGTCTGCGGGCAAAGCTTCTTACATTACCCTGCCTGTGCTGTGCTGTGCTGTACGCACAGGGTGATCCCCCCGCCTGAGTCCTCCAGGTGATCTGCTTTCATGCCGATGCAGGAGATTAGACAAAGCAATTGTTATTTTAATTCTCATCGCTGCCGCACCGCTAAAACCGACACTAAAATTATGCCATGTTTCCAGCAAAGATTCCTGACGTGCTGCTGCTCTGTGTTAGTACTTATACAGCAAAATTTGAGATACTTGCGCAACTCGCATGCCCCCCAGCACTGTCTGCCCTCATTTCTGAAGTCTCCTGCTCTACGCAGAGATCTGCCAGATCTCCAGGCTGGGCTGGCACAGGTTGACCGGGCTGGGCTGACCAGGGTGGGCTGGCACACGGGCCCACTGCCACACAGCTCTGACTGCAGCACCTTGCACAAAAACCAATGGCACCGGGCAGCTGTTTTAGGAAGAATCCCAGAATATGAGGAGTAGGAAGGGC
>NW_010208873.1:0-22267 GCF_000695765.1 Mesitornis unicolor | reverse complement strand
TGATAAAGATGTTAAACGACTGTGCCACCTGCACCCCAGCCAGGCTGATGGGTGCCTCATTTTTTAATAGGGTCTCTGAAAAAGGAATTGTTATGCAGATGTTAAAACACGTGAAGCTTGGCTGTTGTTGGAAATAAGCCGTAATCGCCCTCAGTGAATGCGACAGATTACATTGGTTATAGAAGCTACCTGTCTGTGCAGATAAATGTACCACGTTAAAAATCTGTTTTTATTCCCATCAGGTGTCTTTAGGTTCCGTTGTTCAGTTTGAGAAGGGAAATTTCTCCTTGTCAGCAGAAACGGAAGAAAAGCTTTTTCCGGAGAAAAATGAACATCTGCTGCAGTGGGCCCAGAAGGAATACGGAGCAGTAACGTCTTTCTCTGAACTCAAAATATCAAGAAACATCTATATTAAAGTAGGAGAAGGTAAAGCAAAAGAAACCCAACAGAACCGATAGGCACTTCTAGGTGTTAAGGATGAGTCTTGCTGTGTAGTATTAGTTCACATTTTTTTATTTTAATCTTTAAACATAGCTCTCATTTTAAGAGATGTGATGTGAAAGGAGAAGGCAGAGAAACAGGAGTAAGTCTGCAGACCAGGCCTTGGATTTAGACAACTTTTAATGGATTCTGGTGCCATAATTTTATGCTCATAAATGTGGATGCAATTGGTGAAAATCTTACAGGAGTCAAAGCTTCACCTTTTAAAAGGAGCAAACTGCTCATGGTGATTGTTTGGATGTGTTCATCAAAAGGACTCAAGTAGAGAACCTGAGGTAGGGGGTAATTTCTAGAAAGACCTGAGTTGGTTGGTTGGTTTTTGGTTGGTCTGTGGTTTTTTTCAGTATTTGCTTGTGTAAGGATCCAGGCTATTTTTAGCAAAGACTTAACTGCTTTCCTCACCAAGATAAGTTGCTTCAGTCTGATGTCTTTGTGTATTTTCATCCCAAGGAGAAAGATTTCTTGTCCCTTTGAGCCACGTGCCAAATTCACCAGGGCAGGTGGGAGAGGACTGCAGCTCCTCAGGGGTTTCGCAGGCCCAGATTAGGGTAGAGTTTGGGCTGAGCAGAGTTGGAACAGCTTAGCAATAGGAGCCTCTGCAGCATCTTCTGGCTCGTGCTTTCCCTCAGCCATGGCCACTGCAGGGGACATCCCCCCAAACTGGTCAGCCCATGGATAACACCAGAGCCATAGCTCTCCTCTTTCACTACGTTCTTGGAGCAAGGCAGTTGATTTATGCCCTACTTATCTCTATTCAAGTTTGTTTTCTGGAAAGTACATAGCTCACAAAAGGAACTTTGCAGGGAGAGCAGACTTTCCTGTATCGTGCAGGATGGTTGGGGGTGAAATGTTCTTTATTTGCGGGTTTGAGGAGTTTTAAGGTGTCAGGGTTCTTTACCTAATGGCCTGCATTTCACTGGTTTTTGATGTCATCCAAGTTCAACCTAAACCTGGGTGTTTGCTTTAGTCCAAACCAAAATCATCAAGAATAAAGGCTGGTAAAAGTGAGTGGGAACTGATTTGCATTGCAGGTAGTGATCCAGATGTTTTGAAACGCATTGCTCTCTCAAGAAGTTCAGCGATGAGAAAAGTAGAAATCAATAGAACATTTTATCAACATCCAGCAAGTACTGGTGAGCTCAGCATTTAGCAGGACCAGCAGCCCAATTCAGCAATATTTCTAGAGAAAAACTCCTGCATAGCTGAACTAGTTTGCTACGATAAAAAACCCCAAAAACCTTCTGTGGTGAAAACATTCTTTCCTAACCACATGTATCTGATCATTTGATTTCCTGAAGCATGAGGCTTGCCCCCCAAAATCGGAACATGCCTGTGTTGGTTTTATCCAAATCCTGCCAAATTTATACAGGATCCCCCTGCATGGTTTTTGTTCTACTTGGCACCAGTCTTGGATTTTAATGCCAGAAGATCATTCAGAAATATATTTATTAGCTTATTAAAGTGTTCTTGGAGCGTACACGTGGGGAGTAGTGGTCTCTGCGTTGCAGAGATGAATGTTGACTTATATATGTCAAAGAAACAGATAAAATTTTGTTTGTTGATGTGCACATCTCCAATCAAAGTAGGCAGTTAAATAGGAGAGCTTTGCATCATCTTTAGAGTGTGTTAAAACCCAGTTTAATAAAGAATAAGTACAAAAAATGGAACTTGGCAAGCAACCCAAACAGAGAGTTTCTGAGAAGGCTCCTACAAACTAGCTCAGCTGTAAGCATATTTGATTTTGATTTACATTCTTGGCAGAAGAATGAGTATGCCTGTACGCGTGGGGGTAATGCATGTGTGCAGCAGGGGGGAATAGGGTTCGGTTCTTGAACTGCAGCAGTTGTGTGAGGAGATCTATGAAAACCATGCGAGATATGGACCTGGCGTGGGAGTGATGGGATCACTGGATTCCACAAACCACAGACTTTTCAGGCTTTTTACACAAAACTCACACTCCTCAAGTCAGGTACCCTCAGCTGCCAGTGTGAATCGCAGCCAGTATTGCCCATAATCTATAGGTGGTCGTACATTTTAGAAGTGGAGGCTGTAGCTGAATACAGCAAACAGAAAATGCAAGCCAGAGGATTAAAAGATCTGAAGAAGGGTGATCTTTTATGGAATAAAACTGTTTCTGATGCCATGGGTCTCTCAAATTGCTTCAGAAGCTGCAAATGAAAGGCAGCTGAGTGAGTTAGCAAACTGGGTCGGGGCCAAGCGCATCTGAATCCTGCGATTCAAGAGAGTGGCCGATCAAATACTGCAGGGATGGGGAACACGGTGAGAACTTAAAGGGGCCAGAATGAGGGTTTGGAAGAAGGGGGCACAAGAAGTGAGGTTCGTGGTCTGGCTTCGATTGCAGGAGGTGGGCAAGTGATTGCCGTGGTAATCGGTGTCAGATTCTAGAAAGTGGGACTGCTCATGGTGCAAGCGATCTTAGGACACGTTTTTCAGCAGAAGTCAGTTTAATGCCTCGTGCTTCAGTAAGATACAATTGCACAAGAAGACTAAAGTTAGGCTAAACCATAACACATCCAGTACCGCCAGTGTAAATCCAGGGCAGATGTGCTAGCCTGGAGGGAGCCTAATTTCAATGCATTTCTTAGCTAAATAAGAAAAAAAAGTAGTCAGCCATTACAATAACTAGGCTGGAAAATGTGCAGTCTGTTTACAGATGGTAGCACTGTGCTCTTGTCCTGGCAGAAGCTTCAGTCCTGTCCGAATTCATAGCCTGTACACACCAGTGCACGCGTCCTGCACACCGTGCTTGCTTGATTTAATACTTGAAGGTGATTGCTTTAGCTGTGTGTCCTGCAGGGGGGTGAGTACCACCAAGAGTAAGTGCTAAGTGCTAGCAAACTGCAAAACACACAAGAAAAAGCCCTGCCATCAGAGCAGGGAACAAGGCTCAGACTTTGAGAGGCAAGCTCTGCTTGGATGGGATTTTTATTGCTGAATCAAACTGCTGCTGCCCAGGGCACCTGTCTTTGGAGAATGACACCTGATTGAGAACCTCATCATCGTTTTACACTGGGATACTCATCTTTTAGCCAAGAACCTGCAGATGACACCTAATTTGTGCAGAATTGGTGTCTGTCCTCGTTTGTAAAACGGAGGTGCTGCCCAGAGAAACTGCAGATCCCAGCGTGCAATCCTGTTGTCGTCCAAGCAGCCCCATGACACCCGGGCGTGCTGGCCAGGGACCTCCACTGAGGGGATTGCAGGAGAACCTCATGTCTGGTCCTGTATTGGGAGTCTGTGGAGATTAGAGAGGCACAGGTCCATAAATTGACTGTTTGCTGGCTGGTTTTGTTAGGTTTTTAATGGATTGCAGGCACCTGCAGTCCCTTTCCAAAGTAAGAAGTCAGCCCTGAAACTCAAAAAAACAAAAGTATAGTGAGCAAAAATGAAATGGATCCCCTTTCCTTTTCTGGTCCAGCTCAGATCTTGGTAACTGGTGTGGACGAGAGTAAATATGTTTTGGTGAAGTGGGGAAGTAAATGTGTACTTGAAGTAGCCAGTGACAGAGTTAAACTTTGCTGCAGAGGAGAAGCTGTGCTGTTGAGCGGAGGCCCAGGCTGGGGAGCCTCTGTGCTGGTGGCTGCAAGAGCAGCGGATCTTGAGAGCTCCAGAGGAGTTTGGTGCAAGTGCCAGGAGCAGGAACCAAGTTCTTTGCAGTGGCAAATGAAGCATGTGTGGTTGTTATCCACAAACTGCTCAGGGGCTGTTATTTTATAGCTTGAATTGTGTTGTCCGGAAGCTGAGAAACCTCATATCTCCATCTACGTGTGTGTGTGTATATGTGTGTGTGTATATATATATATATATATGAATTCACACTCAGTGTAGAGAATTTGGGATCATTTTCTGTTCTATGCTGTTGTGGGAGGAGCTGGCAGGGACTGCAGCTGCATTCAAGGCAGGAATCTGGCAGGGCACGTACCAGATGTTAGAGAAGTGCTTTGCTTGGGCAGCGTGAGTAGTTACAGCCCCACACGGCTTTCCTCGGTTCTGCAGGGAAGGCAGCAGTGTTAATGTTCAAAGACTACTTTGGATATGATCAGAAGAAACTTCCCAAATTGTTTCTGCAGTGGCTGGAGTCACAGGAGGCTCTGGTCTGCCTGCATAGTTGTGTGCAGCACACAAATGCCATTCAGCAGAGATGTTTCAGCTGTCGTTCAGGGAACAGATACTCTAACAGAGGTCTCAGCTCAGCTTTTCAGAGTTTGTCCACAGTTTTGCATCAATAATGTATTGTATCTGATTCTTTTCTTATTTCTATCTTGCTTCTGACCTTAACAGGAAAGCCTTCTTTGTAAAGCAAGGGCCAAAGAGCCAGCCATGTGGAATTATATTCTTACAGGACTTGGTGGCTTTGAGCATGATACTTAGTCCTTCTGTGTCCTATGACAATTCATATGTAGAGCTATCTGAGAAATACGAAGTATTCCTATTTTTCAGTGGAAATACTGCTGCGTGGAGTACGGCAACGTGGGCTGTGCATGAGAACTCATAGCGAGTGACTGGTTTTTGGTTTGCATTGCACACTGGTTAATGCTTATGATCAGCTAGGCAGCTCAAATCAAATAAGAGATTGAATATCTACTCCAGAATTTCCTCTTTTCAGTTAAGGATATTGTGGTCAAACTCCTTAATCTCGACAACTGATTTAATCCTTTGCTTGCTGTATTCAATTTTCCAAGCACAAGAGAGCTGCAGTATTTCTAGACAACAGCGAGTGACTGCACAATGTATAGGTAAATATATTGGGCAAAGAAATGAAAAATACTTTTTGTGATCTTTTAAATGTGGTAAGTTTGGAATACCAAGAATATTTTTTTCTAAAGGGAGAAAGAATTGAGCACGAAAGTTTTTTATGAGTTAATCTCAAAAGAAAAATCTTTTTTTAAAGGTGCAAGGAACAAATTAAATGCTATTTTATTCATTTTGAAAAACGCTCACCTATTTTTCTTCAGCGTTGTTTTCAGGTTTCTCTTTGTAGGGGCTTTCTTTCATTAAACATTTAAATCCATGAATATGAACTGTTCAGTTTGGAAGTATATATTTTACAGCAGACATGTGCTGTGTTGTTGCAGCAGTGATCTCCCTTTCAATATTATGTTGATTTGTCATCAGTGCTTACAATAAATAATAGATAGACCTTCTAGCATAGAGACCTATGTCATAAAGTGCAGTGCCAGACTGAAGTAGCTGTGGTGCGTACACGTATGTAAGCTGATATCTATATGTAAAGGTGCACATGCTTTCTTTTTCTCCCCTCCAGATCAAGTTTTTCCTCCCTCGTGCAACATAAAAAAGAATTTTCTCTCTTTAAATTACCTTGCGGGATACCTGCAACCAAAAACAGCGGAGGGCTGCCTTATGTCTGACTTAGTCCAAGAGAGAGAAGTTCATATCATTGAACTAATCACTCCGAATTCCAACCCATACAGGTAAAGTATCATCTAAATAGAATAAATCTATTTGAAAGGACAGCTAAATATTTCACCTCTCCCTTGAAAACCAACTGAAGTAGCCATTTCATCCTTGCAAGGAGAGCTTGGACCTCAGCATAGAAGTTAGTTCTTAGTTTTTCAGTCCGTAAATTTTGGATTCTGCTTTATGATCCCAGGATTTTTCTGGACAAGACTGCAAAGCACGGGTTTTATGGACTCTATCCTGCTCTACATCTTGCTTAATCAATCAAATATTTTCCAAGAATAAGGTGAACGAGGGAATATGAATAAGGACAGCGTCTGACAGGACAGGGTTTGAGGTGGGACCACAGTATGAGAAGGTGAGAGAGGTTAGAAGTAGTCTTGGCCCGTCACAGGTAGCAAGGTGTGGGGCAGTGCCTCCCAAGCAGTGCTCCAGAGGTCACCAGTGATCTGTGGTCCATGGTCACTGCTCCACAGATGCTCTGCAGAATCATAACAGTATTTTATTGAGTTTAAGGGAGAGTTTGATAATTGCAAGCAATGTTAAAGGTTGGCAGTGGTCCGCTGACCAAAATATTTGTAACTAGTGGTTAAGGGAAGTTACTTAACTCTCTGTAGATGTTATGAGGATAATCTCAATTGTCAAAGGTACCTCTGGAAGGTAAGACATTGAAAACATTCATCCTTTGCTGGTCTCTCCTAGGCCTTAGTACGAGTGCATGAATGGGGTTTGCTTCAGCTATCTGGAAAAGCTCTTCATGAGTGCTCAGTATGGTTGCTAGAACAGAAATTTGCCATGAAACTTAGATGGTTCTCCCTTTTGCAAGTAGAAAAGTACAGTTTTATCAGAGAGAAGGTAGAATTGTAATCCTGTCTGTGCACTGGATAGCCAGCATGGTGCAATTGTGCTGCTCCTTCAATACGTTACATTTGAGCACATCCCATCCCTAAAGAGGAAATCACACAGGGAGACAGAGGTTGGGAGGAGGGGTTTTTGCAAGGAGGGTCATTATCTCATGGCAAGATGGTGAACCCAGAGCCTGAGAATATCATTGCCTGGCAACCCTGGGAGAGTAAGGAAGTGCTGAGATGGAGTGGAAGTGGCAAACCCAAACGATGTGCCTCTGTGCAGGGTGAGTTACAGCCCCATCCTGAACAGAGCTGTTCTTTAGCATCAGGATCACTGTAAGTCCCTCGGGGCGTTACACAATGACAGCACTGTCCCCAAACCCCCTGGGCTTTTGGCTTTTGGCTTTGGCTGATGGTACGGCAGGAATTTCTTTTTCAGATGACAACACTGCAAATAGTTTAAATGTTTTGTTATTAAAAGTAAAAAAAGTCATAAGTTAAATTCCTCCTCCTTCATTCTTAGCTTTATGTGTTATCCACGGCTATCTTTACAAAGTTTATATCCACAAAGAAGCATACAGAAGCTGAGCTGGGCGAGTGTAAAACTGCAGGAGGTCCCAAGATACACCAGGTCTCAGTGCAGAATAATATTTGAAACCTGTTACTGGGGGCTGAGCACGTTCTTGTGACACACGGCCCCGTAAGATGATCTGGAAGTAAAGGTTTTTCTGGCGAATTAATAGTTTGCATGACGAGATGTTATTGATGAGTCCAAACCCATTTGCTCTGCTTGCTTTACTGAGGTCTTGAAAAGCTGGATAGTGTTCATCTATTTTCCAGCAAGCAGTAGGCTGGACATCTGTTTTCTTTTCTTTTTAAAGTAAGTATTTATCCAGAAGTATTGGAAACTGAATACAGGGCTTAATTCCTCAACACACGCAAGATCCTAAGCAAAGTAGTTTCCACAATTGAACTGCCTAGGCAGAGACAGTCCCCAATATAGTATTTGTGCATTTTTTTGGGTATTAACCTGCTTAATTTGCCTTTTTGCTTTTTTATTTAAGGTATTATTTTGAGCTTTAATACAGTTAGAGCCAGAGGAAACTGAAACAGCTATATTTAGGCACTGCCACAGTGAAATAAGAAAACAACATTTACTTTATAAAGCAAACTGCTAGTCGTATAACTAACCTGCCCTAAATAGCAGCTGAAATGAGAGTAGCACACTCCTAGTAAACAAGAGACAGAAATATGATTTTTCTTTTCTAAAAAGCATTTGTTTTTATTGTTATGCAAAAAAAAATCATTGAAGCCTGTGTGGAATAACAATCTGTTTTGCACATGTTGTGTTGCCTGGGATAATATCCAGCATTTTAATCAGCTGGCCAGACAGTGGAAACATGATGGATTGGCAGAAGGTTGATAGCTGAAAATTTCTGGCATTCTGGTGTAACTCTTCTCTCTGTTTTCCACACACAGTGTTTTCCAGGTGGATATAATTGTGGACATTAAACCATCTCAACCCGGCGCCAAGCTTGTGAGAGATGTCGTGCTTATCCTCAAGTGTAAGAAGTCTGTCAACTGGGTTATCAAGTCGCATGATGTGCAGGGGAAGCTGGAAGTGATTGTAAGTTAAGGCACCTTCATTCGTTGAGAGATACCGCACTATAGCGTCCATTTAAATGTGATACAGCGCTAAACCGTATTGATTTCTGAATGCTTTCTCTCTTAGCTGCTTTTTCAAATTGTTATTGCATTTCAAGGAGTAAATACAGAAACTATCTATGTTTTTCTCGTTAACTTCTAATATCTGGGTTATTAAACTGACCAGCACAAGGATTTAGGGTCCCTGTCTTTTTGATTTCTGTTGAAATACCGAGTTGGATGTTTATTTCTCTTACTTTGAGTCGATCTACAGGTTCATCTCAGAAGTTGGAAAGATGCCTGTGAGTGCAGAATGGATAATCCTAGATACACATAGCACACACCCACGTCCCTTTAGAAGTAGAACTATTTTACTCCTTTCACTTGTGGTTGTAGTAGTCTTTAGTCCTCTTCCCTGTCAGCACCTCTGTCCCCAGCAAGTGTTTGGTCAAATTGACCTCCCCTCTCCTCAGACCACAAAAAAACCACCCTCCAAAACTAAACCAGGATCTCTGAAGTTAAACTTCTGAAACTATACTTACGCATCATTGGAGGTTGATTCACAGTGATTTTTAGTACAGGCTTTGTGGCTCGAGACCATTTCTACTAAGAAAATGGGTTTTCTTTTGCTCTGAAATAAATAAATAAGTAAAACTGGACTCATCTTGCCGCCTGTAAATGTGTGGCCTAGTTCTGTCCTAAGTGATCAGTTATGTATGGTTGAGCTGAATGTGTGCTCAGGACCACCCTGTGACCTCCTGGTTGACAATTCTGCAGTAACTCAGATACCTTTTCGAACTCCAGCTGTCTGTATTTATCAGAATTTTACTTCGTTTGGTAGCTTTGATCTAAATCTTCTAAGAGGACAGAATTGGTAGGCGGGATTTAATGTTAGATTTTTGAGATTGGGGGAAGTAAAAGGAGATAAATTATGGTGATGCTCACAAAACTGAATGGAAAAATTATCTAGGGTGGATGATGACATTTCCTTTTGATCCTTGAGACATCTCTGTGTTATGGACAAGAAAGCATGTTCTGGTCATTCTGTAGGTCCTAAATAATCAGCCCGTAAGGAGAAAGGTCAGGGTTAGTTGCCTGGGATTACCACACTTTATTACTTAATTACCACACTTCCCAGTTTAATGACTGGGAAGTTTAATTCTGGGATATTACATCAAATTCACCACTGTATACTTAGGCCTGTATGGGTCTACTTTCACAGGACAGAGAATTGTGCCTTAGTCCACTTCATGTTTGGAACTACCATATTTCATATCCATGAAGCTACCTCTCTATGGGTGATGAATTTTCAGGGCGAGGAATTCTAGAGGTTTTAAAAAGGTCTAAAGTGCTGCACTTGAGTATAGAAAAGCAAGGCTGCTATTTTTTTTTAAAGCTGTTCTTTATTAATTATTGAAAGTACAGGTTAAAAGTGTAAGTGAAAATTCCTTCTGTAATGAGCAGCAGAAGATAAAGGTTTATTTAGATTATCAAAAAGAGAAAGTAATACTATATATGGAAATGCCAGCATATAAAAGACTTTGTATGTTTATGTTAGGATCTGTGAGTCACTGTTTGCTATACTGCTTCATTTATATAGATGCCTCATTTTCTAAATGCATGTTTGTTCCCCTTTACTGAGAGGGGGGTGTTGGAGGGAGCTGAACACCCCCCTGTCATTAAAAAGCCCTGTACACCCAGCGTTTAGGATCTGTTCGTATCTCTATGAAGCTGAAGGCCTTTCCAAGCCCAAATTTAGACAATGCATAAAAACATTACTAAACAATTAGGTAATGTTTCACAATGTTCTTTTTATGAGTTGAAGCGGTTCCATGCACTTCAATTTTCCTAACTTCTTGCCCTCGGTACGAATCAGAATTGTCTTGAGGGGATTGGCAAACGGAGAGGGAAAGGTTAGTGCTGCTCTGCCTCAGACCCAGCACTGAGAGTTAAGGTCTAAGTTCATAGACACAAAATGAGAACGACGTTCTGGGTCATCTAGCTCGTCTCCCAGCTTGCTGTGTTTCCTGAAGCTCTTAAGGAAGACGGACACAAAACCAAGTGAAATGGGAATACTTTTAGGTAAAATAACTGCACATAATACACATGCAATGCTTTCCTCTCGGGCTGTGCTAACTCCCGTTTGCAGCCTGTCCTTACATCAACCCCAGTGCAGTGCTTGTGTGTTTCTGTGCTTGTGAACTACCTGCTGTTCACGTTGCTTCCTTTGGGCTTGGTGTCCTTTGCAAAGCTTTGGGTTGTGCAGTGGACAAAGTGAAGTTGCAGGAAGAGAAGAAGTGAGTGGAGGGGCAAGGAGTGAGAGAGGTGACATGTACAGAATCCCAGAATGTGAGGAGTTGGAAGGGACCTGGAAAGCTCCCCCAGTGCAACCCCTGCCACAGCAGGATCACCAGAGCAGTCACACAGGAACACGGCCAGGGCTTTGGGGGTCTCCACACAAGGAGACTCCACAACCTCTCTGGGCAGCCTGGGCCATGCTCCAGAACCCTCACACTCACAAAGTTTGTCCTCATCTTCAGCTTGAACCTCCTGTGCTCCAGCTTGGGACCATTGCCCCTTGTGCTGGCATTGGCCATCCCAGAGCAGAGCCTGGCTCCTTCCTCCTGACACTGCCCTTTCCCAATGGATCCCCAGGAATGAGGGCACCCCTCAGTCTCCTCTGCTCCAAGCTCAAGAGCCCCAGCTCCCTCAGCCGCTCCTCAGCAGGAGATGCTCCACTCCCTGCAGCATCTCATCTCTGTGGCCCTGCTGGCCTCTTTCAAGCAGTTCCTGTCCTTCTGGAGCTGAGGGCCCAGCACTGGACACAAGATTGCAGCTGTGGTGTGAGCAGGGCAGAGCAGAGGGGCAGGAGAACAAACCTGTGAGGGTTTCAAAAGCTTGGAGGGACTGCTCTGTACATGAGAACGACTGCCCACCAGTTGCTGAAATGGTCTCTCTCTATTTGGGGTATGTTAGGTGGCTCTGATGGCCTGGTTTCATCCGCTGTGTGTGAAGGAAGGGATGTCTGTTCCTGCGAGCCCCTGTGCTCAGTTTTGTTCCATTGAGACGATGCAGGACTGAACATTTACAGGCTCAGCATGGAGTGCAGAGGTATAAACAAGCCCTCGACATAGTCAGGTGCCAGCGAGGACAGTGAAATTCTGAGATAATATTTGTTCAGCTGTCTTCTCATGACAAAAAAGAAAAAAGAAAAGGAAAGCAGAGAGGGAGATCCAGCAAAGTTGGGGTAGCATAATAATTCCTGTCAGTTGAAACTGTGTGGTAACACGAAAATGTGCGATAAATAATGTCTAGATTTGTATCTGTTGAGGTATAAAAGATTATTTCATCTAAAATAGCAGTAAGGCTCTAAAATTGGGAGATCTATTGCTTCCTTTTTGTTTCTTATCTTCAGTGGCCTTTGCTGCTCATTGGTAACTGTAGTGATAACATTATCCTCAAACCAGCCACTCTGCACCTGAAATTCCCTTTCACTTCAGTTGTGAAGCTGTGAGTGTTTAAAGGGCGCAGAGCTGGGTCATCAGGAATAAATGAGGGAGGGAGCTAAAGGTAAAGGGTGCCACTGCATCAGGACTCTGCGAGCTTTATTCACTTTATTGCTCAAAAGCTCCGTGTCTGAGGTCAGGTAGAGAAGTGCAGCCAAGATCAGTGAATTAAGATTTGTTCATGTTGAGGGAAACCGATGGGGTTAGATATACACACACACACACACACACACACACATATATATATATAAATGCAATCAAGCAATCACTAGGATTGAGAGTGTTGTAGAGCATGCAGTGGGATCATCTGCATAGCGAGTGCAATGCAAACACATTGCAGGAATTGTTGAGAAGTGTCTTTCCTGCTTATCTGTGTGTTCAGCTTGTTCTGTAGTTGTTGATGTGATTGTTACAGTGATAATAGTAATGTTGTGAGTGAAAAAATACACATGTACTTGGCTTTGTGTGAATACATGTTTAAATTTAAGCACTTAGAAGCAAGTTAAAGTGTAATACCAGTGAATATTTTCTACCTGCTTCTCTAACAACTGGAGATGCTTGTTATCTTCCTTTGACTTGCCCATTTGGACAAGAACATTTTGAAATTTCGCAAAATGTTTAGAGCAAAATGAAAGCTGACTGACTGTGACTCATCTGTACTCCATGGCCAACTTTGATCAGCCAGTATTTGTCATTATTTAATAATTACACTAAGAGGTCGGCAAGTGCATTTATGAGTTTGCTCTACCCCATGTATTTGTGTAAAACTTAATTTAAAATGCAATAATATTTACATGCAGAAACTATGTATTGTCTTTGAAGTAGTTTTGCCTTGCATAAACGTGCATGCTCTCACTTATCACTCCATTAAGCATTTAATTCAGTCCTGTTTAATATACTCAACATTTTGCAGGAGGCACACAGCATTTCTAGTATGAAGCTCATTTGGAGAGGCACAGACTGTCCTTGGTGCCAGCTGACTTTAAAGCATGAGCTGGTATCAGCTCTACTTCATGAGCATGCTGTGTTTTGCCTTTTTCAGTAATGCTCATTTGAACAAAGGTTTTCCCATGTGGAGCTTAAGTAATGCTCTAATCAAAGAAATTATGGAATCACAGGATATGAGGAGTTGGAAGGGCCCTGGAAAGCTCCCCCAGTGCAACCCCTGCCAGAGCAGGATCACCAGAGCAGTCACACAGGAACACGGCCAGGGCTTTGGGTGTTTCCACACAAGGAGACTCCACAACCTCTCTGGGCAGCCTGGGCCATGCTCCAGAACCCTCACACTCACAAAGTTTGGCCTCATCTTCAGGTTGACCCTCCTGTGCTCCAGCTTGGGACCATTGCCCCTTGTCCTGGCATTGGCCATCCCAGAGCAGAGCCTGGCTCCTTCCTCCTGACACTGCCCTTTCCCAATGGATCCCCAGGAATGAGGGCACCCCTCAGTCTCCTCTGCTCCAAGCTCAAGAGCCCCAGCTCCCTCAGTCGCTCCTCAGCAGGAGATGCTCCACTCCCTGCAGCATCTCATCTTTGTGGCCCTGCTGGACTCTTTAAAGCAGTTCCTGTCCTTCTGGAGCTGAGGGCCCAGCACTGGACACAAGATTGCAGCTGTGGTGTGAGCAGGGCAGAGCAGAGGGGCAGGAGAACCTCTCTGCCCTACAGCCACCCCTTCTCATCCAGCCCAGGATGGCGTTGGCCTTCTTGGCTCAAGTTTTGAAGAAAAAATGGCATTATATGAATGGCTGTAAATACATCTTTGTCTCGTTTAGGCATTAACAGGTTTTTTTTAACCTGATTAATAAATAATTATTGTAATATAATACATTAATACTCCAGGCAGAGGCTGGGAGGAAGGTCCCCTTTGGCTTTCCTCCATGTATGCAGCAGCTCTGTGCCCACAGTGGCAGAGTTTGGGTCATTTCCCAGGTGTTCTCAGTTTGCTGTTATTTAATAGAGTGAAATAGAGTGGAAAAACATGTTCCATCACTGTCACTATTTCAGATTTAAGAATCCTTAAATGGTAAATCATGAACCAAGTTTTTCTTTGTTTGCAGACGTCAAATAGCGTTGGTTTTGGAAAGGAAACGGAACGATCCATGACTATGAGTAAATCAGTAATACCTGATATTCCCTCATCGCATGAGAGTTTGATCAAGTGGGCTTACGAGCATAACTACAGTCCAGTCACTTCCTACACAAAAGCTCCTGTTGCTAACAGGTTTCATCTGCAACTTGAAGATACAGGTGAGCTTGGGGATGGACTTTTAGTATATAGTAAAAATAGGTCTTTTATGTCCAGGAATATGGTGATTTGAAAGGTGCTTTCTTGATTTCGGAGCTTTGGTGGGGGTTGCACTGCTTTCACGAGCCACCATCAAGGATGCTGGGTTAAAAACCAAATAAAATCTATGACTTTTTGATTTAAAAAGTTCAGGCAAGTTGTGTTATCTCCTGAAATGTTGGTGCAATTAAATACTTCCAGTTTATCCAACTCACAAGCCGTTACAGCTGACCATGCTTGAGTGTTCACTGGAATGGACGTCAGCCACTGGACGCGGGATCTTCTTAGTTAATAAACCCAGCTCTTTTTTCTGTTTTTCCAAAAATATAAGCATAGTGTTTCCTTGAGACAATTAAATAAACTTTTAAATTGTTTACAGACGAAACTGGCTTACCCAAAAGTCTGAGCAAATGGAATAAATATACAACTGTTTTATAAAAAATAGCTCTTTGGCTGAAGTCGCTGCTGATGCTGAGATACCCGGGTTCACTGAAGCTAGGGGAGTTGAATCTGCTCTTTCACTAATTCTGAATTTCAACCACTGCAGATGTTGTTTAGCTGTTTGGATAAAGCTTATGTTCACATTAACTTTATCAATTGCACTCTCATAGGTCACAGATAAGGATCTGCTTGGGCCAGATGCTGAGATTTCTGTCCCGAGCAGTCACATTTATGAGCCAGGAGATCGCGTTCCTATTTACTCAGTGTAAAGTTAACTCTTGGTTGACTTCAGTCTGGTTTTGTAAGTAGTTCCACAACAGTGGAGTGACTGAATTTGTGACAGGGCAGCTAATGGAAGAATCTCACCCAGCGGTTTGCACTTAGGGTATTTCAGCAGCACTAAAATAGTGCATTTGCTGAACGTGATATTTCTTTAACTCTGTGGTTGCCTTTTGCATAGAGTAGGCTCACTATTCAAAGTGTGTTTTCAGCTCTTAGTGAAGCACATTTCTACCAGGGGCTAAATATACCCAGATTAGATGCCTCAGTAACAACTAAACCCGTAGTTACCTGAAAAGTACAAAGTTGCTGCTTTGGGTGTCCTTCAAGAGCTTCCTTGCTGGATATTTTTGTGTGTGTGAAAATAATTAGTTATGGATACTTTAAGGAAAAATATTAACCTAATGTTCCTTTATTTTTTTCCTATTTGATTTTAGAAGAGATGAATGATGAAGAAGACCATTCCCTTCCTCCGGAGCTGACAGAATTGCTGGGTGCTAACCCACTGCCTGCCCCAAAGAATCCTGCATTAAGTGATGGCCTGGCTTTTCCTTTTCACATCAACAGAGGAAGACACGACACAGTGGGAGAAGGAATCTTCCCATCCAGGGATTCGGTGGATACCTTAATAAATCATGACTTTGAGCATTCCCTCTCAAAACATAAAGAACCCGAAGAGGTTCAGGGCAGTGCTGAAGTGGCCCTGTCAATAAAGTGTGATGACAAAGTCATGACAGTAGCTGTAGAAAAAGACTCTCTTCAGGTTGGTGTGATCTCTTGTTCTCAAATTTGGGCAGGCTGGTTTTTGGGCATTTTATTTGTATTTTCATTGAAAAAAGAAACATTCTAAGATCTACCACCCAGTTCCCCAGAAGTAGTTTGGTGAGGAAGCTAAACTGTGGATATTCTTTGCCATAACTCGGGGTCATGTTTCCTCTTCCCAACAATCTGGGAGTTTGTTGAGGGATTTCTGACTAAAGCTTTGCAGGGCTGGTTCTGTCAAAAATTACTGTCCTAAGCCATCAGTCTGAGTTTTTAAACTCCAAAGTACGAAGAAGCTGCTTCTTGATAGCTGTGTGAGACCTGAACAGATCTGTCTCTACCACCTACCAGCTGACAGGTTGCTTGTGTCCATCTGCATTGTGGAAAAGAGCCTGATACAGAGAGCATTTTTAAAAAGCCTTTTTAGCTCATTTCAGACCAAACAGAGCCAGCATTATTAATCAGGAGATTAATAATGAACCTGTTGTTTTCTTTGGTCCCTGTTGCTTTTATGCCCTGTCTGTCGTGTATGGCAGCATTTTGAGAGTGACCTTCGTGGCTGTCAGTACAATGAACTTCACTTCCTCCTCTCTGCAGCCATGAACAGTATTCTGAGCCTCACACAATTGTGTTGCAGCCTCTCACAAAGCATCTTTGTTTCAGGCTAGCGGCTACGCAAGGACAGAGCTCTCGCTGTTGGATCACTCTTGCAAAGCCAGGATGAATGGTACCCATTTCATTTTGGAGTCTTCGCTGAACAAGTGTGGGACTCGGACAGCGTATATCTTGAACAAGATAGTTTATTTTAACTCGGTGAGTATGTTACCAAGAGGAGCCACCTTCTGCACTGCACTGCACATCATAGTGGTACAAGGAAGCCACTGTAGATAGCTTTAGTCTTAGCAAGAGGGAGGCATCCTGGTCTTTTCCTGTCTAGCTCAAACCCAGTTGTAGCTACAGTCCCTGTGTTCAAGGAGGTATGAAGGCTGTACATTCGGTGTGCTCCTGTGGTCAGATGGTGTCCCAAAGGGAAAAGGAGGAGTTGGAATGAAATACTTTGACAGAACTGCACTTTGGGATCTTCTGTACCAGTCTCAGAGAAGTTGCACCAGCTTTCCCTATGCAGCTTTGATGTACCCATATATATGTAAGCAGTACTACGCCGCTATAAGGAGGAATAGGAATGAAGTTTGCTGATTGCACAAAGCAATACCATTTAATTCATGTGCTGAATTATTTTAAGTGATATTTCTAAAATAGTGTGTGAAAAAGCCTTTCAAAATGTGAGGAAAAGACATTACCTGTGTATGCTTCCCTCTTATGATTTGGATTCACAGAATCACAGAATTTCTTGGTTGGAAAAGCCCTCTGAGATCATCACGTCCAACCGTTCCTGTCTACCCACTAAACCATATCCCTAAGTACCTCGTCTACCCGCTCTTTAAACACATCCAGGGATGGTGACTCCACCACCTCCCTGGGCAGCCTGTTCCAGCTTCTGACGACCCTCTCAGGAAAGAACTTCCTCCTTATCTCTAACCTGAACCTCCCTTGGCACAGCTTGGTGCCGTTTCCCCTTGTTCTATCCCCCATCACCTGGGAGAAGAGACCAGCACCCACCTCTCCACAAGCTCCCTTGAGGCAGTTGTAGGTGGTGATGAGGTCTCCCCTCAGCCTTCTCTTCTCCAGGCTAAACAAGCCCAGTTCCCTCAGCCGCTCCTCATCAGGCTTGTTCTCCAGAGCCCTCCCCATCCCTGTGGCTCTTCTCTGAACACGCTCCACAATCTCAACATCCTTCTGATAGTGAGGGGCCCAGAACTGAACACAGCACTCGAGGTGCGGCCTCACCAGTGCCGAGTACAGGGGGATGATCACCTCCCTGGCCCTGCTGGTCACACTGTTTTTAACACAGGCCAAGATGCCATTGGCTTTTCTGGCCACGTGGGCACAGTGCTGGCTCATGTGAAGCCGACTGTCAACCAACAACCAAATTCGTATTTGCTATCAGCTAAGGTACGTGATGAAGGGACTCTTGCATAGGGGTGATGATGCTAAGGAGCCCAGTAAGGTTCTGGGTGACTGCTTCCAGAGTGGCTCAGCTTATGAGCTTGAGTACAGTGCAGCTAATCTGGGTTGGAGAGTCATGACACGTTTCTCTTGTATGAGCTTTCCAGCACTTAGCAGTAACCTTGGCAAAGGGTGGAAAGCCTGTGGTCCAACCCAAACACAGCACAGGCAATCTGATCTGACCTTGCCTGGTTAAAACCATTCTGTCCTGGCAAGTCTGCAGCACCTAATTTAGAATCAGTCCCAAACCAAGACTGTGGATAGAGACATCTTCAAACTGCAGAACAGCACGTGCCTGGAGCTAAATACTGTCATTGTCCCTATATTCTGTTATGGCCCAAGCTAAAATGGGTATTTGCCTCCTTGCTTTTCTCCATCGTGTCTTTTAATAGTCTTGGCTACTCAAACTCTGAATCGTGTGTGGGATCTTTCAGAATTTGAGAGCATTTCTCCTAAAAAATAAACACCATGCAGTGTATGTGTCACTTCCTAGCAATAGCTCTACATTCTAGAAAATAAAGATGAAGTCCTGGAAGGAAGGGGACCCAGCCTGACTGCAGGGCACACAGTAGCAGAGTGGAGACCATCGGAAAACAAAAATGGGAGTTTTCAGGTGAAGAAATGGAGAAATGTGCAAAGGAGGGGAAAAAAACCAACCCAACCCAGGGGGGTTCAGTAAAAATTCGGAGGAAAAAAACAAAGAAAGGAGAAATGAAGGAAAGGACATCGTGTTTTTGGGTGTACATCTCTGCAAAAAATATTCAAATGGCAGAAGAGGAAATCCTTTAATGACTCTAACACTGCCAGTGATTTTTCCGTGAGTGCATTAAGGACAACTAAGTTGCAAAAAAATCACTTTGGAAAGCCATTATTTTTTTTCAGTGTTGAGTATAGAAATGCCAGACATAGAATGGAGATGCGAGGCTGCTTGTTTGGACACCAGCACTCAGACTCTTCTCTTTGCTGGCTCTGAATCTGGGAAAAAAAACCTAAGGGGCATTCTCTAAATATAACCTAGGTATCTGAAATGCTGGGCACATGGCTGTTTAAGATGTGCTTTTACCTTCTGCTTAGCTGGTGCACTTTCTTCTGGCCTTTGCATTGTTGAAGAGAGGAGAAAATCATAACCGTGAGGAGTGAGTGCTCGGTTATCAGCTGATTTTGTGGGTTTGCAATCCCTTCTGTGCAGATCGTGATTCAGCTGTCACCACCGGCCGAAAGCAGCGGCTTCGATGACGACGACCTGGAATCAGGTGATAATGGATTTCCAGGGGATGCTGATGAGGGAGATGTCGCGTTCTCGAGCTGGCCTGAAATAGCAGTAAGTAACTCATGTTTACACCTAACAACAGAGCAATGCCTACTGGAATAGGCGCTTCACTTGATTTATATTAATTGTATAGCAATAACTTGTCTTTTAACACATTTCTTCTCACTTCTGTTTCTTGTGACTGTTGAAGATTTGCACTAAGTAGACAGAACATGGGTGGGCCTGTATTGTACACTCCCAATTTGTCCTTATCCAGCTACCACTCCTGACTCAGGATGCTGTTGTATTGGTTTTTTTATTGCAGTTTAATTGCACGCTGCAGCAGCCAGAGGATGACAGAGGCATGTTCTGGCCTACTGAACCGCACATCACCAACGTGACCTTCAACATGGAGCTGTACAAAACAGATCTGTTCCTCGCTCCCTCCCAAGGACTCTTCTCTGTTGCTGAGAATGGCCCAATATACGTAGAGGTAACAAACTGGAAAAGGCTTTCAAACTAACAGAAATGTTTTGTAAGGCCGTGCAACTGAGCCAGATCTGTTTGGTCACTTGAAAGGTCTTGTTGTGCAGTTGTTTTAGGCAGACAGGCAGGTACTTTGGTGGCTGCAGAGAACAGAAACTGTGGGGTAAGGGGCAGCACAATGTTTTGGGTCAAAAGCAAAGAATTCCTGCCTAACAAGGCCAAGTGCCGGGTTCTGCACTTGGGTTGCAATAACCCCATGCAGCAGAGCCACAAAGTGATGGAGGGAGTGGAGCATCTCCTGCTGAGGAGCGGCTGAGGGAGCTGGGGCTCTTGAGCTTGGAGCAGAGGAGCCTGAGGGGTGCCCTCATTCCTGGGGATCCATTGGGAAAGGGCAGTGTCAGGAGGAAGGAGCCAGGCTCTGCTCTGGGATGGCCAATGCCAGGACAAGGGGCAATGGTCCCAAGCTGGAGCACAGGAGGTTCAAGCTGAAGATGAGGACAAACTTTGTGAGTGTGAGGGTTCTGGAGCATGGCCCAGGCTGCCCAGAGAGGCTGTGGAGTCTCCTTGTGTGGAGACCCCCAAAGCCCTGGCCGTGTTCCTGTGTGACTGCTCTGGTGATCCTGCTGTGGCAGGGGTTGCACTGGGGGAGCTTTCCAGGGCCCTTCCAACTCCTCACATTCTGGGATTCTGTGAAAAGGATGAATTTAACTGCAAGGTAAACTGGTCATTCCTGCCAAATCTGCTTTTCCGTGCAGAACTTAAAGGTGGTGTCTGAGCTCTTGCTCTGAACTGGCATTTCCTGATGAAGCATTCAGGGTTCATTTTATTGGATGATGTGGTTGAACCTCATCTGAAAGATGTAGAAATGCAAAACATGGTTACAAGTGTGTGTCTTCCAGCTGCTAGCGTTCTTGTGTTACAAAGTTAATACAGTTTCCCATCTCCTGATCCACTTACGAACACCAGTGACAATCCTCTTGGATCCTATCACACAGGAGATCTAACAGCTCTAGATAAATAAGACCAGCAAAGTCAACAGCCAGGTGACCTCCACTTCAGGTGCATTTTGGACCTGGCAACGTTTCCAGGTGTTGCTAGGTTGCTTATGAAATCTGGGGGATTTCAAACCAACACAGTCAGTATTTCTAAAGATAGTAAAGTGAACAGAACTTTGCATTTTTCAAGTAATGGTAGGCATTACTAAGTATAACATTGGCAATGAAGCAGTGTCACCAGTTTATAGATGGGTAAATCATGAGCTTTGGGCTTATAAAGCCAGGAAAATGAGTGTGCTGCCTGCAGCAGTGCTGTGCCGTGGTTCCCGTGCCCGGGGCAGTTGTGCTGTGTGAGCCCACGTTGTATTTGATAAGCACAGGGGCCCCTTTCACGTCGGTGGAGTTTTCTTCATCGTTTCACTGTGCTGCGTCTCTTTCTGTTCTCTGTCCACTGCAAAGTACGTAAGACAGTTGTAGCAAAAAGAAAGTATGTTGTGCTCAGTTAGGAGTATGTTTATAAAAGACCCATTGCTGTTTTCATTTGGATAAAACTGGCCGCTTCCTTCAGTGATCCGGGATGGATCCCCCTGGCTCCGAGCCCTCTGGATTTGTCTGCTTCTGGAGCTGTTTATTCAGACAGATGTTCTGATTTCTTCATCACCTGTCCTGGCAGAAGCCTTTTTTTCAGTATTTCTCCTTGCACAGTGGAAAATCTGTATCAGTTTTGAGCTTCTGTGACTCCATTTTTAGTTGACAGGTTTTGTTTCTGTTTTGCTGTTGTTATTAACAGATGTATTTTGGTTTTCATCAATAAAACCTGTCAAAACTATGTATCTCCTCTTTCCTTCTCTGCTAAATATGTTTTTCGTATTTGAATCTTTTGGCTTTTTAAATTTGTCCTCTACTGTCATTTTCCTATGAGAGTTTGCTCTCACCTTCCTCCTGCAGTTCTCTTCTTTCCTTGAGATACCATTCATCCATTTATTTACCTGACAGTGTTTCGTACCACAGTATGCCTGTCCTCCTTGCCATAATCTGCTTTTTAACTCATTTACACCACCATCCAAAACTCCCTGTATGGAGCACAGGAGGATCTGGCAGGCTCTTCCTTGAATCTACACGCAGCACACATGGATTACAGAATCACACAGAATCCCAGAGTGTTAGGGATTGGAAGGGACCTCCAAAGCTCATCCAGTCCAATCCCCCTGCCGGAGCAGGAACACCCAGATGAGGTTACACAGGAAGGCGTCCAGGCGGGTTTTGAATGTCTGCAGAGAAGGAGACTCCACAACCTCTCTGGGCAGCCTGGGCCAGTGCTCTGTCACCCTCACTGAGAAGAAGTTTCTTCTCCAATTTCAGTGGAACCTCCTGTGTTCCAGTTTGTGCCCATTACCCCTTGTCCTATCATTGTTTGTCACCGAGAAGAGGATTAAGTACACGTCTAATCACATTTCTTCTAAGAAGGAGGTTATTTCTGGGGAACTGTTTTCATCAGGCCTTGTTAATGGTTAGGCACAACACTTCTGTTGTTTATTAAGAGCAACATGCTCCATTTGTTACAAATTCAGTTTAAAATTTTTCCCTAATTATCCTGTAGCGTTTGTTGTCTGCATTCCAGTCCAGCTGAACAACAGCAGTGCCCTGGAAGTTTGCAGCCTTGATTATTTTTCAGAAAAGCATATGAATTTCAGATTTACAGTAAACTCAAAGGATCATTTCACAAGAAATCATGGCTTTTGAGGAGGCTCCCTGCCCCCCCCAGTCCA
>NW_010208872.1:10309-17787 GCF_000695765.1 Mesitornis unicolor | reverse complement strand
TCCAACTGAGCGATTCTGTGATTCTGTGACATAACTGATGTGGTCACTGATGATGACAAACCAAGATGTCCCAAGAGCTGCCACACACTTAAGAGTTTTTTCCTACGTGAAACTCCACAGAAAACTAACATTTCCTATACTTCTGGCCTGTTAATGTTAGCAATTTTTAATTTATTTTTCAACTGGTCTAAACATGTATGCATTCACATAGATAACGTTAACAATATTATCAATAATATTATAATAGATTATTACTAGAAATATTATTACAGTATTAATAACACTTACAATAATATTAATAGCACTATCTGTCACCATCTAGACAATATTGATCATCATATTCTACAATTATTCCTCCTACTAGGCAAAGTCTAATGAAAAAATGGAAGTCTGGTAAGTACCAGCATCCTACACAGCATGCAAAGTAGTGAATGAAGTAGTTAATGAAGCTACCACGAGATTGAGACCTTATATAAAGTTCTCAATTTTCAGTTACTATTCAGGCCATTTTTGAGATATCATCTTTTCCTTCTATTCCACTGCTATATTTTTTCCAAAGTTTGTGGCTAGAATGGCAATCCTTCCTGAGTGTTCTTCCCAGAAGAGGTGGGCACTGCTTCCTATTTCACATCATTTCATGACACTGTTTTTACATTTGGCTTTGAAAACAAGCTCTATAGCACCCACATACATACTTCACTGACTTTCCAGTCATGGGAAAAACTTTTAAAAGACCTTTGAGTATTCCTTAGTAAAACACTCAGTTAGATCAGAGCTTTTCCAGCAGCTTGGATGAGTCGCAGAGTTAGATTTATGATGCTATTTGTGACATTCTGAACTGCAATGAGGAAGCTTTTCAACTGTTTCCATACTTCTTATATAAAAGAATTTTAGATTTTATAATCTTATACTGCTGCAAAGCAGCACTAAAGAAATCTAGGCATTAGACTTAGAGAGACCATTCTACTGGATTTTGTTTCAAGGTAGGTAGGTCAGACAGTAAGACTTCTGGTGTAATGAAGTTTTAGAGACCCTTGTAAAAGCAAATACAGGAATATTCTAACCTAAATTTATTACTTTTTCTTTAACAAACAAGATGACTTTTGTCATATACCAGCAACTGCTTGTGGACTTGTTGAATACCCTCAGAGTACCTCAACTCATTGAAAATCTTACTTTCCTCTATGTTCCCTGGCTCAAATTCTTACCTCAAAAAGTTAACTTTTCTTAGACATTGAATATTTCCAAGTTTTACATTTCAGTCAGCTAGCTGGCTGAGTGTCTTGACCAATGTGAGAACAGTCCCTGAGCAGCTACATTCACAAGCACAAATTCACAGTCTTCAGTCCAGAGATGTACAGAAGATTTACACATGCATGGCTAGGAAAACGTAGGTGATGCCCATGACTGCAATGTAAAACAATGCACCTCTCTAGCATGCAGCAATTCTGCTGCTACTGTTTCAGTTGGCTAACAAATGAGTGGTTTATTTCTTCACACCTGCTGAGCAAGCCCATGTTAGGCAAACCACTGCAGAAAACCTCTCTGAATTATACAGTCCTTTTGTTATTTGCTATGAACCTCTAGGTTTACCAATCTGAGAGCTAGAAGAGCTCTAGAGGGAAACATAACTTATTTCTGATACAAATAAACAACATACTACTTCTCTTGCTGCTCTGGCTGCTGAATTATGGGGCAGATGAAGATCTCATCTTTTTTCTTCCTGGGAGTGTAAGAGTAAAGATCTCACCAGTTACTGAGCATTAAACCTGCTAGATAGGCCATTTGTGTAAGAGCAATTAATGCATTGGAAAGCACTCCACAGATAACAGAAGTAAACAGTGCAGTCCTTAATAAGACGGATGCAAGCTCAACATACTATCAGTTATATTTTCATACTACTTAAGCTCCAGTGGCACTTCTTATGGTTTAAACATAGCCTTAAAGTTAGTGTTTTTCCCTCTGTGGGTTTATTCACTTGATTTGAAAGCAGCTGCCTGAGTTCCAGCAGAACTATGTAAGATACGCTGACAAAACCAGTTCCACAGGAGAAGGCCAGAATGCTACCTCCACAGCTCATTGAGCATGTCACTGCAAACAGCCCCAGAAATGCCTCCTAGGACATCTCTGTAGGAAACAGGAAAATGCAGGGGAAGTATTTATATTTAAAGTTGTAGGAATGTTTATAGAAGATCAAGAAAAGATCAGGGTCAATAATAGAGACTGAAAATGTCAAGGCTGCTAAAAATTTACACTCCCTCACTCCAAAGCCCATTCCTGTTGTTAGGAAATGTTAGTTAAGGGAAACACTTCTTTGAAGAAATATTAGTTTATTTTTCCCCAAAAAGAAGCACTTCAACCACAGAGAAACCAATGTGTGCAAGAGGTAAACTGGTAAAGCTGCAAGCTTTAATACAAGATCAACAACATGACTCAGCTGATACAACATTTAGTTGGTAAGATGTTAATATAGAAAGTAGTATTATTTTAGAAAAAACAGGTCATTAAAAGAAAGGGTTTTTGCTTTGTTTCAGATTATATATCCATCTGTCCCTACTTCTAAAAACTAGGAAAAGAAACTAGCAAAGTCACAGGGCAACAAAAGGAGAGGTGGTATGGTAATTCTGTGCTGGTAATCTATGACAGCAACTACATTCATCAAATCAGTGAAACTTCTCCTGTGCTATTGCAAGAAGCATTCAGAAAAGATGAATCTGTATAACAGGGAATCTTTGGCTCCACAAACTTTTGTAACAGCTTTTTATAACAAATGTAACAAAAATTCTAACAAATTTATACCAATTTTTTGTTACAAATGGCTATGAAAGCAAGTGAATAAATGACCCTCTAGATGCCATGCCAAGAAACAGGGAGGAGGAAGCTGCAAATGAGAAGATGCATGGTGACTTGAGTGAGTGACTCCAAAACAGAAAAAGATCAAGGACTGAGAGAAAGAAAGAGATTTCAAGAAATGAGATGCAAATAAACTCAAAGTATTTGTAGGTAAGACCAGACAGGAATTAACTACTAGAAATAAATATTTAGACGAGTTACGGGTTCCTAACAATTAAGATTGAAACATGGAAACATATGAAGGTTACACCTACATTAGCAATTAGCGTAGCACAATTATGGTAAATGAGTAAAGTGAAAGAGTTATTACTGAAGAGGCAATCCATCCTGCACTCACTCTTCAGGTTTTACTTTGGACTAGATTTAAAGAAGTCAAAAATAGTTGAGTGCTGAAGAAGACTATGCAGGTAGGTGATGAAATTCATCTCAGGAATTATACGGCTCTAAGTGATCCTTCCTTGGCCATGACCTTTATGCTTAATTTTCTATCATTATACAAATACTTCTGTTTGGGAGGTGGACGAAAAATGGCTCAGTGAAAACACCATTTTTTTTCAAATGAGCATTTTCCAAATGAAAAACTTTTCCATTCAAAGACTTTGTCTCTGATCCTCAGGAGATGATGGCTGCTAGTCACTATCCATGATAACACATTTGCACTCAGAAAACAAAAGATCATGACGTCAAGTAAATGCAGACAGCATCAGACACAAAATGGCGTTACCAAAGTAAAAGCAATTCCTTATGTTGCTTAACTGCAAAACAAAGCACTGCAACTGGCCCTGGGAAAACTGACAGGTATGGATCCCAACAGTTGTTAACACAGGCAGATTGTCTATACTTTTACCACTTTGATGAGTCAGCATATTGGGTGCAGGTGGCCAGGCTTTGGCAATGGGGCTGCAAGGGCTCTGTGAGGAGGCCAGAGGCTGTTCTGGGCTGGTCACAACTGGTATCAGCTGGGCCAAATGGATACCCATGCAGGGCACTGCCAAGCCCCTCAGCCGCATATGTGGCACCTCTGCCTTCGTGAAAAGCTTCATGACCTCAAAACCTCTGCCTTCATCTCCCTTATGAGCAGCAGCTGAGGGAGCTGGGTCTCTTTAGCTTGGAGAAGAGGAGACTGAGGGGTGACCTCATTAATGTTTATAAATTTATAAAGGGCGATGGTCAGGAGGAAGGAGCCAGGCTCTTCTCTGTCCCAGCCAATGACAGGACAAGGGGCAATGGGTGCAAGCTGGAGCACAGGAGGTTCAATCTGAATATGAGGAAAAACTTTTTTACTGTAAGGGTGACAGAGCACTGGACCAGGCTGCCCAGAGAGGTTGTGGAGTCTCCTTCTCTGGAGACATACAAAACCCGCCTGGATGTGTTCCTCTGCAACCTGGTCTAGGTGATCCTGCTCTGGCAGGGGGGTTGGACTGGATGATCTTTCGAGGTCCTGTCCAACTCCTAATATTCTGTGATTCTGTGAAAACATCCTTAAGAAAGGGCACAAAAATGCCTGGTATGTGGCCGTGGAAAGGAAAGAAAACCACCAAAGGCAGAGGAGGAGGCTGGAGTAGAGGTGGAGCAGGCGTCCATACTGCAGCCCTTAAAGCAGGTGGATATTTCCTGAAGGATATTTCCTCTAGAGAGCCCACACTACAGCAGGGAACAGCATGAGGAAGAAGGAGAGGCAGAGAGAAGCTGACAGACCATAGCCCCCATCCCCCACTGCTCAGTGAGCAGAGGAGGTGGTGTGAAGGAGTAAAGTTGAGCCTGTGAAATCTGAGGGTGTGGGTGTGCAAGGGGAAGGTGGTTTTCTTTAACGTTTTTTGTTTTGTTCCTAACTGTCCGACTCAATTTTAACTGACAATAAATTAAATTATTTTTCCCCAAGTGGAGTCTGTTTTGCCTGTGAGAGTTAGTGGTATGTGATCAACCTATCTTCACCTGGACCTACAAGCTTTTCCATCCTGCTTTCTCCCGCTGTGCTGCTAAGGATGAAGGTGCGTGACAGCGGCTTGGTGGGCCAAGGTTAACCTACCGCAGTCACTTAGCACTGCTTATCAGTTATAAAACAAAGTTGAATGTATTTTTCTTGTTACTGAGTTTCTTTGATGCTTCCTTCAGAATGAAACCTAGTAGTTGATTGAAAAATAATGACCTACGCTTCTGCTACAGTTTCCCATCTTTAGTTAAGTGGAAACCTAATCTTGGAGACACTTGTTTAGTACAGAAATTATGTCATGTATATCATGCTGCACTGGGCTCTCTCACTGTGAATGAGACACCTTTTAGGGCATTCTCTCATTTGAAATTAAAGGGAACTGTATAGGAGTAACACTCATAGCAAACAGCAATAACACAGAAAAAAGCACTCACAGAAATTTTCCATTGTTTCTTGACCCAGTGAGGATACGGTGTTCTGACTCTTCCCGAGAGATCCTTCCATGAAACCATGGCATCTTCTCATGGGCTGTAGTGGCAATCAACTTCTCCAGCTGAGGCTTTTGACTAATGATAGCTTGTTCAAGAGCATGTCCCTAGAAAGTGGTAAAAACACAGAGGGACAATCAAACTGTCTTCTGCAATAAAAACAGGACTTACAGACTCGCAGTACTGGATTGCTTTTGGGACATCTAAAATCTGCACATATTTGTTGTATGTGAAGAAAAGATCTGGTTGCTATGAAGATATTAAGACAGAAACTAATATATGGTAATCTAAACAACATATCACTGGGATTCTTACTTTACCACTGAGAAACAGAAGGAAAAATAACCAGTAAATTAAGCCCTTAATGTATCGGTATTTCAACTGAAAATTACGTCATGTTTTTATGCTGAGATATAAATAAACTTAAGTGTCACTCTAAGATGACATAATATATATCCATATTACATATCTTATGGCAGTTTACCGAAATAAACTGAACACACTTTGCATTGTTGCCACATGCCTATGTTGAAGACATCAATGCAAATTTCCCAAAAGCAGATAGGACAATTCCAATTTTAGAGTGAACGATGGTAATATTTTAAGTATAACCTAGACACTTCTAAACCCACTTACAATCTATCACTTCCAAATTTTGCCCAGAGTCTGAGGGCAAAAACCTCTAGTTTCACCAGTTTTCAACTTGAGTCCTTCTAGATAGGGCTCAGACTCATAAAAAAAAAACTTGCAGTAAATATAGTGTAGGCTTCAGGTTTTTCCAGTTTGGGCATTATTCCACATATCTGACAGAGCAGAACTCATAGGGTTCCTTGTTTGTCGCAGAAGAGATTAAAAACCTAGCTTAACTCCATTAGTTCATAATGATAACTCATGGCATCCCAAAGTGAAATAATATTCCTTTTGCAGTCTCCTACACTAGTGTTTCCATGTTAAGACCAGCTTCATCACATTCATTCTAAGAAAAAAATCCAGGCTGTCTTCCTCAGCATGGAACATTCCTGTTTGACATATGCAGTACGGAAGACATATAGGCAGTGCTCTGTAGTTAAGAAACCAAGTTCTGTTTTGAACACATCTAAATAAGCATCACAGAAACAAGGCCAGCCAAGAGAGGAGTATGTAAAACAAGTCACCATGTCACCATGCCTCCCTGCATATCAGTCCATAAAAATTCAGAATCAAAAGCAATCACACCATTTCTGTATCTTGTTCACTACATTTATTAATTTTGTATGCATGTGTAAGTCTGACAGTACAGGTTATTGCAGTGGTAGATAAGGCTGTGCTAGCCCAAGATATCATAAAAGTCCTAAGTTTTGTAAAATTTCAGGAAAACTACACTTATGGCCAGATTACTGCATGTATTGGTTCAAAACTCAAACAGCTGTGATTCCATTAGGAAAAAAAACACTACACAACAGGAGCAACAGCTGGAAACGAACATTGCAATCTCTTTTCCTCCTAATGTGAAGACCACTTTATGGAAAAATCAGCCTGGATTTACCTGCAAATTCCAAGTTTGTTTGACATACTCTCTGATGAGGTTCTCTTTTAAATCTTCAAAGGGTCCTGTTTTGGGTTCAACGCCTGGTGGTCGGTTGAAAGGTTTTCTCAGGAGACAGATAAGGCCATCGGCTTCCTCTGAGTGATAGTTAATGAGTTCAGCATTTTCATGCGTCTTTCCTCCTGCAATGGCATATGAGCCACTCAGCTCTCTCTCAATTGTATAATGATGAACCTTCCTTCCATGGACCAAAGATAACGCAAAGCCCCCCAGGTAATTCCGGCTTTGGCGGAGTAAGTATAGTCCATCACTCACTCCTCCTTGCATCAGATACTCCTCGGCTTCTTCACGTGTAATATTGCCAAAGAAGTATGGCAAATGGTTAGCAGGGTTCACTGTGTTGGAAGCCATTTCTTTCCTTTTCCAGACAGGACACTCAGTATCCTGTATCTGAAAAACAAAGACAGAGGCATGAGTATCAGTTGAAAAAAAAGAGGATAAACCAGTTACACAGCAGTTCATATGTGGTATCACAGAATCATAGAATATGTCGGTAATACATTTTTTTAAAAATTGTGGGATCAAGATCACATTTTTTTTTATCTTGTTAGAAGCTGTCTTCCTAAATCCCAATCAAAAGTTTTTCCCTGTTATATAGTAATATAAATTTTCCTATAAC